>NW_020220877.1:0-4026 GCF_003070985.1 Temnothorax curvispinosus | reverse complement strand
CGACACGACGGCAGTGATCGTGCAACCGGGAGTGGCTCTCCCGGAACTGTTTGACTTTAACAAACCTCAAAACTGGGATACATATAAATCCCGATTTAACCGCTATTGCATTGTGGCGGGTGTGACAAGTGCAGAGCAACAGGTAAATTCGTTGTTATACGCGATGGGACCGAGGGCGGAAACCATTTTCACTTTATTTAATTTAAATGAAACCGACGCTAAAGACATTATTAAAGTAAAAGTTCGACGGCTTCTTTAACGGAAGGAAGAATATTATTTACGAACGTGCGAGATTCAATATGCGCGTGCAATCTCCGGGGGAGAGCATGGAGGATTTTATTACAGACTTGTGCAAGTTAGCAGATTCGTGCGAGTACGAGAATTTCCGTGAACAATTAATTCGCGACCGGATCGTAGTGGGCGTGGCCGATCGACGCCTCTCAGAGAGATTGCAGCTTCTCGATGGTTTGGACTACAAAAGAGCCGTGGAAGTAGCTAGAAGCTATGAGACGGTACAAAAACAGAACCAATTGTTACGATCGGATGTTGCGGGAACCGGAACGGCGGTAAACCGTGTGCAAAACAAAACCAAAGCTCGTAAAGGAAGGAATTATTCCACGCCATGGAAGTGCTACGGCTGCGGAAGTGAGAAGAAGCATGCAAAAGAGGAATGCCCCGCGCGTAGTTCGAAATGCAATAAATGTGCTAAAGAAGGCCATTGGGCGAAAGTGTGCAAATCCGGAACGGCAGATGGCAGGTCTGAGAAGAATAAACCCAAGACTGCCATACAGCAAGTAGAAGATGACTCTAGTACAGACCCGTTCTTTGTGGCGACGGTGAGCCAATCGCAGGTTCCATCGGACGAGCCGTGGCGAGCTAAAGTGACGGTAGATGGCGTTACAATTTGTTTTCAACTGGACCCCGGTACCGATGTGACTCTAATTACCGACAGTACGTACGAAGAAAATAGACAAACTTTTGGTAAATTACACACCGCGGATCGTAACCTAGAAAGTGCTTCCCGCGATTCGTTGAAGTGTATCGGCATGTTCACTACCAGACTTAGTTACGGAGATCGGGCGTTGAATGCCAACGTGTTCGTCGTAAAAGGACTACGGCAAAATTTGCTAGGACGAAGTGAATGTGTCGGACTAAATTTAGTGATGCGGTGCTCACAAGTTTCTGCACAGAGCACTGTAAGACTTTTTACAGAGTTCCCCGGTTTGTTTAATCGCCTAGGTCTTTTGAAAACGTCGTACAGTATTAAACTTCGTAAAGACGCGAATAATACATGGTGGCAGCGGTGGGGCGAAACTCGAAGAAATGTTGCAGATGGGTGTCATTGAGAAAGTAGATGAGCCAACTGACTGGTGCAGCGGTATTGTTCTAGTGAAAAAACAAAATACAGATGACATTCGTTTTTGTGTGGACTTAACCAAACTGAATCAGGCGGTGGAACGTGAGAATCATCCGATGCCTACCGTGGAACATACGTTGGGCCAGCTGAATGGGGTCAAATATATTACGAAACTTGACTGTGTGTCAGGATTTTGGCAGGTGCCGTTAAGTGAGGATTCCAAGAAGCTAACTACGTTTATTACCCCATTCGGGAGATTTTGTTTTTGCAGACTTCCTTTCGGAATTTCGTCCGCTCCGGAGTGCTTTCAAAAGCGAGCTTCACAAATTCTGGAGGGCCTAGAGGGAGTCGCTAACCTCATAGACGATATAATAGTGTGGGGGAAAACCATACAAGAGCATGACGCTAGGCTTCGCGCGGTATTGCAGCGGTTGGAAGAAAACAACATTACCTTGAACGCTAATAAGTGTCAATTTTGTGTACAGGAGACGACGTTTCTTGGACATCGCATTTCAGCGGATGGTATTAGTCCAGATCCTTCTAAGGTACAGGCCATCGCCGAGTTGACTGCGCCGAACGACGTTACGGGCGTTAGATCTTTCCTAGGAATGGTGAACTACCTGGGAAAATTTGTACCGCGATTGTCCGAGACTCTTACTCCAATTTATAATCTATTGAGAAATAATGAAGAATTCGTGTGGTCAGCAGAATGTGAAAAGGCGTTCAGATCAGTATTGAGGGTGTTGAGCAGTTCCCCCTGTTTGGCAATTTTCGATCCAAATCGACGGACCGTCGTTTCAGCGGATGCTTCATCCTTCGGACTTGGAGCAGTACTTCGTCAGGAAGACGAGACAGGAGAACTACGTCCTGTTGCTTACGCGTCAAGAACATTGACCGACACCGAGAAGCGGTATGCTCAGATCGAAAAAGAAATCTTAGCTCTTACTTGGGCATGTGAAAGATTTCACGATTTCATCTACGGGAAATTCTTCTATTTGGAGACGGATCACCGGCCACTAGTACCACTACTGATGACGAAAAACCTTGACGAATTGTCGCCTCGTCTGCAGAGAATGCGTATGCGGTTGATGCACTATGACTTTGAGTGTTTCTTTACAGCCGGTAAAGATATTCTTGCAGCGGATTACCTATCTCGCTCTCCATTGAAGATGTCGGGTAACCTCGATCTCCAGGAAGGAATTTCTACACATGTCCAGTTCGTGTTTGAGCAATCTCCAGTATCCGATACGATACTTTCAAGACTTTTGAATTTGCAAGCGGAGGATCCCGTGTGTCGTGAACTAGTAAAATACATTCAAAATGGATGGCCATGTAAAGACCGGATCAGCGCTTCAGTGAAATCCTTCTACGAATTTCGCAACAATCTCACCTTGGCCCGAGGGTTTATCATGTTTGGCAACCGATTCTACATTCCCACAGGACTTCGTCGGGAAACCTTAGAAGCTATCCATAATGCTCATCAAGGCATTGAAAAATGCCGGGCCCGCGCTAGATACAGCGTTTGGTGGCCGAAATTATCTGCGGAGCTTCAACAATTAGTGGACAGCTGCGCGGTGTGCGTGCAAAACAGACCCGCACGATCGGAACCGTTGAAGCCATCTAATTTTCCGGATCGACCATGGCAAATTATTGCCATGGATTTATTCAAACACAGTACCAGTTGGTATCTAGTAGTTGCAGACTTTTATTCCCGGTACCCGGAAGTGTACCAACTACCAGATTTACGGTCAATAACCATCATTGTTCGTTTGAAGGAAATATTTGCACGCCATGGAATCCCGGATTTGATCAGATCCGACAATGGAACACAATTCGACCCACTACGCACAACAGAGTTCCGGGCCTTCAAGAAAACATATGGATTTGAGCACGAAACATCGTCCCCTCATTTCCCTCAAAGCAACGGGTTCATAGAAGCAATGGTGAAAACCGTAAAAAGCGGCTTGGAAAAGTCCAAGGATTTTAACGTTTGGTTATTAGAATACCGTACAACTCCTTTAAAGTGCGGTTTTTCTCCCAGTGAATTAGCCATGGGGCGGCGAATTAAGTCTTTTCTCCCTGTTATACCATCCCTACTGATGCCAAAAACAATCAACCGGGACACACTGCTGTCTAAGGAAAAGGAGAGAATGGATCGCCAGAAGAAGGATTTTGATCGTCGTCACCACAAGAGCGAGCGCGATGATTTAGAAGTTGGCGATCGTGTCTGGATTCGCGATTTACGCCGTTGGGGCGTTATACAAGAACGCGCGGTCCAACCAAGATCCTATATCATACAATCAGATACAGGAACATATCGGCGAAACAGAAGCCATTTACATCGTCTGGAGGCACCTTTGGGATATTTTGATACGCCGGAGGATACGCCTAGGAGGGAGGAGTGGCTTACCCCACCACAATCTCCGGGAAAACTCAGAACACCGAAGGAGCCGCCTTCATCAGTTGTAAGACAAGAGTTACTCGCATTACCTGCTCCAATGGAGGATGCTATTGACCCAGTTCCTCAATTACCTGAAAAGAAGACGTACCCTGTACGCGACCGAAAGAAGGTTAGCCGGTTGGGCTACGAAACACTGGGTGGCCCAAAATTGTTTTCGAAACAGAACGGAACGATACTCAGGAAGGGGAGATGTCGTATGATGGTATCG
>NW_020220876.1:0-4628 GCF_003070985.1 Temnothorax curvispinosus | reverse complement strand
CGGGCACTTTTATTAATCTCTTTAAAATTTTATTACCTTTACAATATCAGTAGATCAGTTAATCAGTAAAATGCTTACTTTACACACAATGCTGCTGTTAAATTTTTCAATGCACATAATGCATAAAATTTATAGTAGTAAATGATATCAAACTATAACAGTATAACTCTAACTTCTTCTGTTTGATCGAAATTTCTTTCTTTCGCAATGATGATCTTATTAGGTATGTATATGTAAAGCGCGAACTTTGATTTAATTTTAATTAATTAATTTAAATAACTCTTGACGTAGTTAAGAGTTATTTAAATTAGTTAATTAAAATTAATAAAACATTACACATTATTAATTTTGCTGTGTAGAATATGGAACGTTAAAATAAAATATACGATATAATAATAAGATATAGTATAAAGCAGAATAAGAATTTTTAGCTATGATAAATTTTTTTCAAAAAATAAATATTGGACTCTCGAAATTAAATAAAAAACTGATAAAGGATGGCTATGAGAGTCAGACGCAGTTATCGGTGCGTAAGAGATCCAATTCTCTGATTTATTCAACAGTGTATATAGTGTATAGTGTTTCGGCTCGGAATTGAGCCATCTTCAGCAAAATATACAAAAATTAATTAATAATAATTGCTCTCCTTCTCCATTCTTACTCACAATCAGTGAGTTTCACGATTGGAATAAATTTTTTTGAAAATTTTTTTATCAGATATATTCCACATAAGGCATAGTACATTTTATACTATGGCCGCGCTTTTTGAGGATCTTACAAACAATCTATCAAGATTTAAATTAAAAGTTTTAATTTTTTACAACAGAACCAATTTTAAGTGTGCTTAAAGATGTAACACATTATTAAAATATATTATTTACTTTTTTTTAGTAATATTAGTAATATTAGTAATATTTAATTAGTAATATATATGTAGTGGTTTGTAATGATATTATTCCATAATTAAAAATGTGGAGTAATATAATAGTAGGGGAGACCAGGGCTCGTTGGCACCGTTTTCACAATTTCGGCATTTGAGTTTTTATACAACTAATTATCTTGATTAAACAGTACTAATATGATAGAGAGGACCTTTCTCTACATTTTCATGTTAGGAACGCTCCTGTATACTGTATAGTTTCTTTGTAATATATAAGTGAAATACGAACATGCTGCATTGTAGCCAACTTGCCCCGATAGTAGGGTAAAGTTGGCTATGCGACAAAAGCCTATGTTAAATTAATGAAAACGTAATAGAAACACACCACGGGTAACAGATACGTATTTCTTGATAAAAATTGTATATTTTTAAAGTTATTTTTTAATGATCAAATAGCAAAATGCTGTTGCAGAAAAACAATTGTAAACTATTTTAGATGTAGCTTTCTTCAATATAGAAATATTAATATAAATATATATCTAGCTTCTATCAGCATTGTATTAGGTAGCAAATCACATGCTCAAACAGGTCTCACACGCGCGGCAACAACAAGTCAAGCTAAGCGTGTCTTGATATGTGAGCCAACATACCCCATCCCTACATACGTTTTATTTCAGTCATTTTATTACAATAAATTATTGTTGTTAGTCAAAATAACATGTCGTATAGTAACAGAAACTTTTCTTTTAACTAATGATACGTCACTTTGATTTACTTCTCAAGCTGAAGAACATTAATACGATATTTTGAAACGCTCAAAAATTTACTCGCCATCTCTTGAATCAGAGTTTTCTCTTTTTCTATTGTAATACTTGTTTGATTACAATAAAACTTTGAGAAAAGTACCTATGTCATATAAGAGATATTTTGTGATAACTTTTCCATTATTGTTTTTTTCGCTATAAATACATAAACGAAACGCATTGCCAACTTGCCTTTTGTGCCAACGCGCCCCGGTCTCCCCTATACAATGAAAAATGTGGAATATAATATGGAATGCATTTATCTCGAATATAATAAAGCTTATCAGAATACCAAAGCACAAAGTTATCTGAGATCGAATGAGGTTGATGATGGAGCCATAAGTCGAGGATGAGTAGAAGATCCGATTGAGGCATTTAACTTTGATACAGATCTTTACTTCGCGATCATGCAAATGTTTGACTATAAGAGAAGTCGGTGATGATTTGTATATTTCCTCTCTTGGATTGAATATTTTATAACCATTTTTTATAAATTTCTAAATTATCTAATGCAGCATAAGTGTATAATAAAGTGGCAAACAACGTTATTTTGATCGAAACATAAACAATTTAACAATTTTACTTGGGAGTGCATGGTCGGTAATTAATGTAATGTGAGAAATTGAATGAATGTTTATTTCTAATCAAAATATACTTGCGCGCGCAATTCCTATATACTAGAGTTGCGCATTCGTTCGCCAGTTTTCAGTAACACAATGATACATTTTATTCATTTTACGATTCGTGCACTTGTAAGTTATATTTTACCGTTTTGAAAAATAATAATCGGCCAGTCTTATATATAGAGACGTATCAGTTATTAATTTATTATTGGTAACATACTGTAAACACTACTACTCTTTACACAGTTTTCTATACCTTCTTAGAATTAAAAAGAAGTTCTTACAATTTCATCGAGATTATCAATTAAGACCGCTTTCTAGATTATATATACTATATCATTTGTGCTTAATGTATTCTAAATTAGTTTCCTCACTATTATTACTCTACTGCACTATATTAGTTGATTTATTTTGCATCAATTTCGCGTAGAATGCAGAACGGTGAAATACGACACTGCCGTGCTCAGTAACTATAATAACACATAACTTTTTATTTTTATCTATCCTATAAAATATATTTTACATTTAACACTATTATCAAAGATATTTTTCTTACCGTAGCAGCACCTTCTAACGATCCCACAAATAGTCCATTGATATTCATAGTGAACGCCTTGGTACCTCTTTGCAAGAGGAACAGGATCATTTTTTGTATTTGCAACGGAGCTACGTACCACTGGGCATTGTATCTATATCATGACAAAACAATTAATGATTGGGGAATATAAAAAATAATTTGTTAATGCTTACTATATGTCTCTTATACTACGTTGACTGTACATTTGTCACGTCCGTCCATACAACAAATATGCGAATGTGATTATACTATATAAATATCTTGCTTACATAGTTGCAAATACATTATTATTGTGATCCATAATTTCTTGCGCAAGATAGTTGCCTACGAATATGTAAATGAAATTGACGATGCTGAATGCCACACGTAATGAAAGTTCCACTGTATCGAATCTAAACGACAATATCTGAAAAATCTAATACAAGCAGATTCAAGGATCTTGATTAAAATTACGCCAGTAATGTTAAGCAAAATAATGATTAATTAAAACTGTCGATGAAAATTTAAGTAAATCTTGTTGCTGTTACATTCACAAGTATATAATAGAAAGAAGGCTGTATTTACCCGAAAAAAATTGAGACTTGTACTAAGCACCGTGAATATTATTAAAACGGAGAGCATTACTCTAAATCTAGATACTATCGAGTCAGAGAATCTTAAATTCAAGAGAAAGAGAATATTACTCTACGCACATTTTACATATATTATTGATTATTACAATACAAATATTGCGTGTGTTCTATCATATGAATACTAACTTCATAGCTTTGCGATGCATATCCACGGCACAAATTAATCCATTGTAGATGAAATTCTCATTCTTCCAGTTATTTTTTCCTAAAGTTTCGAATGCCATTGCTTGTTTGATACGATAACTGCAAGTGATTATTTAACCATAATTATGTAGGATCTTTAATTTGCTGATTGTTTAGATTTTTTACATCTATTTATTTTTCACAACACCCTCCACGGAAAGTTCGACTTTCCATGCCTGTAGAGAGGGGCGAAAGCGGCCAATTTCACGCCAGGGCGGCATAGCGGGCGGAAAGTAACCACTTTTCGCCTTAGGGAGGAAAGTAAGTCCTGGTTTGAAATTGACCACTCTCGCCTCTCTCTAGGCATGGAAGTCGAACTTTTCGTAAAGGTATTGTAAAAAATATCGTGTGCACCTCGGAGCGAAAGCATTTTCAGACTCGTGTGATTTGCCGCCCTCGTCTTCGGCTCGGGCGGCGAACTTCACACTCGTCTGAAAAACGCTATTTACGCCCCTTGGTGCCATGCACAATATACTATTACGTATATTCTTTTACCAGGTGATTCGAAACATTCCGCATGTATGCTTTTGATAAACTATTAATATACTTCCTGTCGCTATTAATGCGGTACCTCCTATCATTACAGCTGCGTTTGCGTGGAACAATATCAAATAGAAGTATTTTTCTTTATCGATAAAATATTCGGTCATAAACGGCAATGAATGTAATGATTGAGTTCCGTTTGTGAAGAATAAGATATTGGAAATGTGTGGCCAAAGAATGTATAAAATTATTGCGGATGCGGCAAACGTGGCAATTACTGAAAAATGTTTAAAATTATTTTGTTTGTTTATTGTTTTTACTAGAAACTCACTAATAATTTTTTAGCTATAACATAATGAGATGCAAGAACAATTGTCTTACACGATAATGTAATTGTATAACGTTTTGCATAGCTATTATACTTTTCTATGATACTGATTTCGTTCT
>NW_020220875.1:0-9016 GCF_003070985.1 Temnothorax curvispinosus | reverse complement strand
CTCCTGGCGTTGGGACGTTATTCGCGTGATAAATGACGGTAAAATACGGATCACCCCGACTGATTAGTTACGTCCAGATGTTATTCGCGTTATCTTAAAAAGATTATTCGCCTTAGATTAAGAATATTATTCCCACTAGATTAAGATTATTATTCGCGGTAGACTGCGATTATTCCTTGCGTTAGATTAAGATTATTAGCGACAAAATCTCTGCACGGCCTTGGGCCCTTGCGTTCACGCGCTCCGAGCGTGACGCGCTATCTTGTCGTGCCAGCTCACGCAATATTATTTCACGTTACTCCGATTATGTTTTGCCGATGTTGCCGGCCATATTAACTTGAAGAAATTTGGCTTAAATGAGCTAGCGATTCCCTCGCACCCCAACGTGTTTTTTTTTGCGTCTCTCTCTTTTGGTTCTTAGCGATTTCGCGGACGCGAATTTACGCGTCTGGCGCCCAACCTTAAGCTCGTTTCGTGGAGTGTCGGAGGTGCGGGAGAATCACCGGAGAGGCCTATCACCTTTCTCTCCTTTTCCCCTTTTGATCCGTCACACGCCCCGGACCGCTTCGCGAGTGAAAAAGTCGTGACAAAATTTGGCGCCCAATGTGGGGCCGCCAAAAGATTGCCGAAAGGCACGCAAAGGGCTTGCGATCGCGCTACGATATTTTCGTGCGGGTGACACAATTCTCGCGGATTACTTATCAATTAATTTTTTTTGTGTTTGTCGAAATAAAGAAATGATCCTATCCTTTTTTTTTTAACAAATTATTATTGACGCTATATTATATGCTATGTTTGATGCGATATTATCTGTATCCTGTATATTTTGTTTAAAAATTTTCTTTCAGCTGGATGTGAAGTATCATTCGAATAATTCCGTGACAAAATGTATTCGGGAGGGCTAACCAAAGATAGTGCGATATTATTCGATACGGCGTAGCGCTTGGAATTCTGTGTTTACGTTCAGCGAGCGGTCGCGTCTGAAAAACTATTTGCCTATCTCATGTTACCTTCACATTCCTTTCGCGAGTGTTATTGTTCGTGTATTATTATTCTCTTGTGAGAATACGGTAGCCTTCCGTGGATTTCGCGCGGAATATAGATTTTGCTTCACATTCCTTCGCGTGTATTGTTGGTCGTATATTAGTGTTTGCGTACTATCATTCTCTTTCCCGAATACAGTGGTGCTCCGTTAGTTTGAGCGAAAAATAGATCCCCCCTTTAATAATAAAGTTCGGGTAGACAAAATGGATCAAATCGAGCTCACCGACGAGTGGATTATCCACGCTACGCGCAAAGAGCGAATCGCCGAGTTAAGTCGACGCAAGCTACCTAGCGACGGATCCGACCCCGAGCTGATGCTCCGCTTATTACGCTTGTTGACGGCCGCGCGTCGAGAATCGAGCCGCGTGGCCGACTTCGAATTGAACCGCGAGACGAACCTCAAAGTAAACCAGATGACGGGGGTCGAAGCGAACCTCCTGGTCCGTGCCGAATATCTCGGTGTTCCGGCGGAAGACATTCGCCCCGATAGTCCGTCCGCTGCAATGGGTGCGCGGGCGCACCTCGACCACTCCGACGTTTCCCGGAGTCACACGTATAGGGCCTCGCAAGATCCGAACGGCAACTCCGCGACGACCATTTATAATATCATGCGAAAATAGGACTTGAAGTTTTCGGGCGCGCGCAGAGAGAATGCCGAAACGTTTCTGTTGCGTATTGAAGAAGGCCGTGAATTGATTCCCGTTGCGGACGAGGATATTCTACGATGTCTTCCGTTCTTTCTATCGGGTATTGCGCTTTATTGGTTTCGCGGAAAGAGGGAACGCCTAACGGCATAGACCGCGTTTAAAACGGCGTGGCGTACACGTTTCGGAGACCCGGATTTTCAGTTTGCCTTCCGCGACGAAATAATGCGACGAACGCAGGGGGAACAGGAGCCTGTGACGGATTACCTGACGTGCTTAAATACGCTTTTCGATCGGTTATCGCCGTCGTGGCGTGAGGAGGAAAAGGTCGGCTACGCACACCGACACATGCGTCCCCGTCTACAGACGCAAATACCATGGGACTCGGTCCCGGATATGGACGCGCTTGAACGCTGGGCCGCACGGGCGGAAGCTAGCATCCGTGCCGCACAAAACTATCGCGCTCCCCCTACGCCGGAACGCTCTTTCTTCCCTGATTTGGCATACCGAGCGCCCAAGAGTGCAAACCGCAATTCGGGAGGGAATCAACGTGACATGGTATCCGGACTCGGCGTATCCACCGCGAATTCGGGTGAAACCGGGGCGGCCGCGAAAAATAAAAAGACGGGCAAGGCCCGCGGACCGAAGGCAAATATTCCGGCCGCGACTATTGTCGCCGCAACAGGCGCGTCGGTCGGTTCACCGGCTCTCGCGAGCGTGAACCCCCCCGCTACGTGCTGGAATTACGACCAGACGGGACATTTCTCGCGCGACTGTAAAGCTCCGCCGAGGAGACATTGTTATCGTTGCGGGAAGGTCGGATTCACTACCCGTACCTGTCCGACGTGCTCGGGAAACGATTAAAGGAGTCGCGAAAGTGGGGCCACCCGACTCCTACCCCCTTCGCCCCTAACGATTCGTTATTGACAGGAAATCGCGATGCCGCGTATAACGAATTTAATGAAAGGAGAGGCTCGGCCTTTCTCAAGTTTCTACGCGTACAAATTGCGGGAAATGAGATAAACGTTTTGGTAGATTCCGGGTCTAGCCGTACGTTCGCGGGTCCGGCGGTCACCGCGTTAATCAAACAACTCGGTTTCTCGTTTTATACGACGAGCGGGAAACGCGTGACTACCGCGACTAACCAGACTACGAGAGTGAGGGGGGAGGTAGAAGTCCCAATGTGCGTTCAGGATAAAATCCAGAACATGAGGGTCGGTTCGTTACCAATTTTAGCGTCACCGTGTATCTTAGGGGTAGATTTTTTTACGGCTTTTGGAATAATCGTCGATTTTGCGGGCGGTACGTAGCATTTTAGAGAAGATCCCTCGCGGCGATATCAGTTTGAGGAAGGTTCTTCGAGTTCTCTCGCGAGCGTACGTGTCATGTTAGCCGAGGGAGATACCGTGAATCTTGAATCGGACTTAGCGGAAAAAGGGGAAGGAACGCGAAGATTAGAAGCGTCGCCTCTCGTTTGTTGCGGGTTAAGCGAATTAACGCCGGACCAGGAAAAGTGTTTACGGGAGTTTTTCGCATCTCAGATTACGAGTAATTCGGAAGAGCTCGGGGCCACCACGTTACCCGAACACCATATCGAAGTCGGAGACCACCCCCCGATTAGACAGCGGTGTTACCCCGTCTCACCTAAAATCAAAGAGGCCATTTACGAGGAGGTAGATCGTTTACTAAAAACCGGTATAATTGAGCCGTCGCAAAGCGAGTGGTCGACACCCATCGTAATGATTAAAAAGCCTAACGGGACGTATCACTTCTGTTTAGATTTTCGACGAGTAAATAATGTTTCGAAAAAGGACGCATACCCGTTGCCGTACATGAACGAGATTCTTGATAAACTGCGAAAGGCTCGGAATATTTCGACCATAGATTTGAGCCAGGCCTATTTCCAGATTCCGTTGTTGAAAAAGAGTCGGGAAATCACGGCTTTCGCGGTACCGGGAAAGGGCTTCTTTCATTTTAAGCGAATGCCGTTCGGTTTAACGGGAGCCCCCGCGACCTTTCAAAGATTATTAGATCGCTTGATCGGACCAGAGATGGATCCGTACGCGTTCGCGTATTTAGATGATATCGTGGTGGCTACCGAAACTTTCGAGGAACATCTCGAGTGGCTGAGACGCGTTTTTAAGCGTATTCGCGAGGCGGGCCTAACGATTAATCCCGAAAAGAGTAAGTTTTGCCGCTCGCAGGTAAAGTACCTCGGATTTTTGGTTCAGCGCGAGGGTCTAAAGGTCGATCCCGATAAGACAGTAACGATCAGGGAATACTCCGCGCCGCGTAATCTCCGACAACTGCGCCGTTTCATTGGTATGGCTTCCTGGTACCGCAGATTTATCCCGCAATGCGCCACTCGTTTGGAACCGTTGACGCGATTATTGAAAAAGAATCAAACCTGGGAGTGGGGCGATGACCAGACAGCCGCCTTTGAAGCCATAAAAGCTTGTCTTACCTCTCCACCTACGCTCTCGTGCCCAGATTTCAGCATGCCGTTCACGTTGCAGACGGATGCGAGCTCCGTCGGTCTGGGGGCGGTATTAACCCAATCAATTAAGGGAAACGAACACGTAATCGCATTCGCGAGTCGAGCGTTATCGGATGCCGAAAAAAAATACTCGACCACCGAACAAAAGTGCCTAGCGGTCGTGTGGGCAATCAAAAAGTTCCGTCCTTATCTCGAGGGCTACCAATTTACCGTCATAACAGACCATAGCAGCCTCCGGTGGTTACATAATTTAAAGAATCCGACGGGACGGTTAGCGAGGTGGACTCTCGAGTTACTCGAGTACGACTACCGTATCGAACATAGGAAAGGTGCAATGCACCACGTGCCGGACGCGCTCTCGCGAATATACGAACAGGACGCGGAGTTGTGAGCGGTCGCCGCGGTCGCGGACGATTGGTACGCTCGGCGATTTAATGAGGTCCTCGAACACCCACGACGATTTCCGGGGTGGAAAATACATGAAGATCAATTATATTTTTGCCGACCCCATCCTGTAGTAAACGAGACCGTAGACGATCTTAACCAGTGGAAAGTCGTCGTGCCGGGCGAGTCGCGGGAAAGGATCATTCGCTAGAATCACGATCCGCCTCAAGCCGGACACTTAGGTGTCGATAAAACGTACCGCCGTGTCGCGACGAGATATTATTAGCCGCGGATGTTCAAGGATATCGCCCGGTACGTTCGTCGGTGCGATACTTGTCAACGCGCGAAAGTGGAACAAGACGTTCCCGTAGGATTAATGGGTCAGCGAGTTATCGAGGCTCCGTGGATAGTTGTCGCCGCGGATGTTATGGGGCCACTTCCCCCCAATAAATCGGGATACGCGTACCTTCTCGTCTTACAAGATCTCTTCACTAAATGGATCGAGTGTTGTCCACTCCATAAGGCTACCGGAAAGAAGATCTGCGAGGCTATCGAGGACCTCGTGATATTTCGATGGGAAGCGCCCCGCGTGTTATTGACCGACAACGGTACTGAATTTTTGAATCGAGATCTACAAGCGTTAGTGGAACAGTACGGCATTCGACATACGACGGTACCGCCTTATCACCCGCAGGCGAACCTTGTCGAGCGAGTTAACCGCGTGCTAAAGACAATAATTACGGCTTACCTCGAGCGCGATCACCGAGAGTGGGATCTACACATCAACGAATTTCGTTTCGCGTATAATTCCGCGCACCACACCTCGTTACAGGCTACGCCTGCGTTCTTAAATTTCGGGAGAGAACCACAGCCGGTTAATTTACTTCGCGGGCGAAAAGACGCCGCTGTCGAAATAGAAAATTCCGATCCCGCCATGTGGAGGGAGCGGATGGAGCGGGTTTAAGAGTTGCGAGAATGGGTTAGCGAGAACTTGGAAACCGCGCGAGCCAAGCAAACCCGATATTATAATTCGCGCCGAAGAGACCGCCAATTCGCAGTAGGCGACCAAGTGTTGAAACGACAGCACGTCTTATCGTCCGCCGCTCAACATGTTTCCGCGAAATTAGCCAAGAAATTCCATGGTCCGTTTATTGTGCAGAGAATTCTGTCGCCAGCCGTATATGAACTTGCCGATGCGTTAGGCAACTCGATCGGAAAAGTCCACATTAAGGACTTAAAACCCTATTACGAATAGTTTATTGGTTCTTTTCTTTCGTTTATACGAATAAGTTTAAGCGAGATCCTTAAACCCACCCCGAGACCTCCGTCCCGTCGTTAATAATGAAATACTCCGTCGCTAATACGTTCGTCGTATCCGACATTCAGCCTTTGCCGCGTAAGCCTGACGATACGAAAAAAGGCCACGATAGGATTCGAAGTTGCGCTCGCATTCTGTGATCGACGCATCGTTTCGCGTTAAGATTTAGGATTTTCGCATTGTGCTCGTCGAAGACGGCCTAGCAAAAATCAACGAAACAGCCGTGGTACAAGCCGGCGTACCTGGCTAAAACAAGGGGCTATTCCTTCGGCGCGCCCTAAGGATAGAAGGGCGGTCGAGGCTAGTCCCATCTTTCACGCTGGGATAAACAAGCGATCGACACCAAGCTCGAGGCACGTAGCCGTCGTAGGTCCTCGTAAGAAGTTCGACTTGCGTCATATCGATACACGAGAATGAGCACGGTCAAAACCGAGTTACAGATTCCGAGGTTTGCGCGAAGCGGGGGGGGGAATTAGATAATAATTGATTATTTATTTCTTTTGTTTTGTTCTACTGTGCCGTCATATTTTGTGCTCGTCCATGTTAACTGGAGCCCTTCGCTGGAGATCTCGATCGCGCGAGCGCCCCTATGGTAACCCCGGGGAGGCGAATGGCTAAGTAGAGGCAACCGAGCCCGGTTTGCTCTCTCTTGGAGTGGGGTGTTGTGACGTGGCAGTTTCGCTGCACCGTTGCAGCGCCCCGCCGCCGTCACAAGGCGCGGGTTTCGCGACCTTTTATGCCCGAGGACGGTTCAATGAATCGCTGCGAGATCTCCAGGGGGTCTATTCTAATCGCGTTGCGTTATGCTAATCCCTTCTTTTTATTTTTGTATCATTTGCGCGGCGCCTCACCGAGCCGAGAACCGGAGTTCCTGAGACGATGCTGAGAATCAAGGAAAAACGGAGTCGACGACAAGGACAGAGGCGAGAAATCAGACGACGGCAAGCCAATTTCGATGATGCTCGCGGGCCGCCGAGCGCAGGGGAGCGCGAGAGGATACGCGCGCGGCGCGTGACATAGCGACGGGCGGATCCGTACAGGCAGGGCCCCGAGACGCCGGGGCAAAAATCAGCTCACCTGCCCTCCTTACGCTACTGACCGGATTCCGGGATGGATGGCTACCATTCTCGGACCGAAGAGGAGAAACACGGAGGCAATCACGTCCCGTCCGCTGCCCGAAGAATCCCGGAAAATCACCGCGCGAACAAAGGGCCGTCGAGCGCCCTGCGAAAAGCCGTGACTAACGGCCCTGTGCGAGGAGACACCGCGAGCCTGCGAGCTCATTTCCTATTGGTCCGCGCGATAGCGTCGCGAGGCCGCGTACGCCCGGGGTGGGGTTGTGACCGGACGTCACTCTCTGGGTACGTGGATCACACGAAAATGTGAAATCTTAGCCAGATTTGCCTATCAAACGGTCGCCATTCGGTTTGACCTTGATATACCGAGAAGGTAAGTATCGAAATTATCGCACGATATTGCAACAATACTACATTAATTCTCTTTTATTTTCAGGTTTTCAACGCAGGATGTCTCGACGCCCCGACGCTGCCTCCCCACTGCTGGATCATCGATGGACAACGTGGGACCACCCCCGAAGGAACAGGTAAGTAGAAAATGTGTATGTTTAATTAATCGGCTAATTTCCTTTTCAGGTTTTCACCCCGAATAAATTTCAACTGCCGCTGACTGTCCCAGATCCTCGCCTTATCGCATACTGGAACGCCGCTGGACAACGATGGATCGATGCCGTAGGACAAGGTAAGTCGCAGGTGAGTAATTCAAATTAACTTGACACTGCGTATATTAACAAACGATTGATTTATTTCAGATCGTCGTCATTGATTACAAAATTGTCGTGCCGTATGCGCTTCACGCTGACACTTTTCGTCGAACGTTGTTACAAATGGTAATTAATTACCGCTCGCAATATTTATACGAGTTATGTTTAACGCGCAAGTACGCGGGAGTGCTTGGTTGTATTATATCGCTGCGCTAAACTACGCGCTAAGTCCGAATTGTAGAGCGAATCTTAAGTACGTGTTACCGCGACCACGATATCCGAGCGACTGTCTCGAGTTGCCGGGCTCTCTCGGCCTTCCCACCTCGGGATCTTTGCTCCCACCATGGGTTGTTATTCACATCTCAGTACTTTTCCACGCCAGATATTACACACTTTCTCTTTTCTTATGGCAGTTTTTGCCTGTTTTCGCGTTCGGTGTCGCCCGCGGTTCTCAATCCGATCTTAAGAATTAATCGCACGCATATGCCTGGGTCCCGCTGGACCCCGCTCCCCTGGTTCCCGGGTTCAAGGATTACACGACCGAGTGGTCTCGCTGACCCCTCGGATCTTTTCCGGCGCCTCCTCCAGTGACCCTCCGTCCGCTATTTCCCTCCGGGTTATCGCGGCTCCCGACTTTCGGGGGTCATTGCTTGCCCCCGCTATCTTCGCGTCCGGTAACACTATCACGTCGCGAATCGGTCGGTTGACTTTCGGGTTCCCCCTGAGGCGGACTTTGCGGCTCGGCCCCCGGCTGTGAACGCCGTGCCCCTCTGCGCGGGGGTCATTCGCGTGACCCCGCTATCTCCGCGTCGGTTATTATTGGCGCGTCGCGGGTTGGGAGGTTGACCTCCGGGTCACCTCTGAGACGGATTCCGGGGTTCGGCCCCCGGCTATTACCGTTGTACCCTCGTTCGCGGAGATCAATATTTTGGCCCCGCTATCTTGCGTGTCCTTTGCTCTATTCTCGCCGCGATCGTCCCGATTTGCTCCGCTTGGTTCTCCTGCCGAGGCCCGCTCGTTGACTCGTTCGGTCCTCCATCTACAGCTCGCCTGCCGGGATCAGTCATGCCCCCGTCCCCTATTTGTCGCGTCGCCATGTATTTCAGATTAACGCTAACCATATGGGCTCTTCGGACTCACTAATCCGGTATTTAGCTTAAGAAAATGTTGATGTCCGCTGCTTCCTTGGTTGCTGCTGCCCCTTGGGTGTCCTTGGCTCCCCGGCTATGCGAACGGTTGCAAGGTACGCTATCGATTCCGCCATCGAGCGAAATTTCGGGAGCATTCTTGAGCCGTTCTCGATAGCCGACGCACGTACACGCGAATCGTTGTGCTCTGTCTTGCGACCG
>NW_020220874.1:0-6344 GCF_003070985.1 Temnothorax curvispinosus | reverse complement strand
AAAAAAAAGATGATGGTGTTCTTGGACTAACAATGTATTTGCTTTTTCAGCAGAGAGCGAACAGGGAATAGGTGATTGGTCAGCTGGCTATAATTCGTATACCGATTGTAGCGATGTTAATTCCGTACAGGTATGTTATTTATTTGTGGATTGATTTTTTTGTATCAACAGCTGTAACGAAACTGTAGCTGTAGGAGCAGCTATAAGGGCCTACTTGAAAGAATTGCCCATTTGTTAACGAAACTTAAAAAAAAAAAAGAAGCTATTTAAATTCATATTAACAAATCACTTTTATGATTTCATCTGTTGAATTCCCCCGAATAATACTAACTTTTTAAGCATTACATGAACATTAATATAAGCCTAATTATAAATACCTATAACAACTTGTTGAATACTTCTGTTTGAATTTTATGCTTTACTTGTGCAGACAATTTATGTATATCAAAAACAGATTAAATTAACAAATATATTGATAACCAAAACTTTAATACATAAATTGGTATTATATCGTAATGTTTTTATTTTGATAGGGAATTTTCGGAATGTATATTTGCATCGGATTAGAAATGCTTTGCCAGATTTATAATCCTTTTTTTTTTTAATATGATACACATAAATGAAAATATATTTTCCTGAGAAATAAATTTATTATTATTATTTTTTTAATACGATATATTGATATTTTGCGGATAATTTTGTAAAACTTCACGTAATATAATTACTTGAAACACGTAATGCTTTGTTCTCCATTTCATTATTTGGCATAGTATATTTAGTATGATTTCAAATTATATTAGCAGAAGAAAATCCATTGATTCGCTTAAATATTTAATAAATACATATACTTCAGATAGTTTTATAATACAGAATACATGACTAATTAAGATGCTTGATTCTTTAAGACAAGGAAAGATATAGATTATTATCAATTGTGTTTAATAAGCATTCTTATTATTGTTTGTAATGTTTATTTTGTGTTGAATTACACTATAGTAGTATATATGATTTATAGCTTCTCTTGGGTTTTAAACACATTTTATTTGTTTTTTTAGCAAAGTATGCATGTCGTTACAAAAGTAAAGCATGTTTTGTTTGAGCTATTGTGCAATAAAATATAGTCTGCTTTGTATCGTGATTATTTCTGAAGTCCAGCAAACACATGACGAGCACAAATAAAATGAAGTGTATGCTGTATAATCGAATTAAATTACGTTAATTAATAAAATTGAATCTGCGATGATAAGATCTGATCATCAAAAGTAATACTTACACGAATAGCAACAAGTGTTTAAAACGTTTAAAACAATCCTTCAAAATCCATCGATTTCTTAATTATTTCTTAATAATGAAACTATTCACAGTTACAAACATCGATTTTCCTAATCTCTCTTAGAACGATAGAGATTCCCTTTACTAAAGTTTACTGTAAAAACGTTAAAAGAGAATAATCGTATTTCTTTTTGTATACCTGACTAATAAATGTGTTTGCTGAACAATTAAACAAATGTCGATGTTAGAAGTATTCGACAAATGGTTATAGGGGAGACAGCCTAATCCAAATAATCCCATGGAGTACTGTTCAACTATACCACCCTTGCAACAGTTAGCCGGCGGTTTGCCGCCACCACCGACGGTGATGGTGCCTGTGGGCGTTCTTAAAAGAGAGGGTTCGAAACATCGTGCAGAAGGACAGAAATCCGTAATGTTCAGTGACGGTAGGTAATTATTACTTACAATTTATTAATGTTATTAGTGTTTTTAATTCATTCTTTCTCCTTCTCTTTCTCTTTTTCTCTCGTTAATGCTAAGTAATTCTAAAGTAATTATCTCTATCTCGTAATAAATATATACACCTTAAATTACATAATGTACAGATTTACATATTAGCTATAATTTTTATATATCGTAAATTCATGAACGTACTGGGTATGCTGAGTATACATAATTTATTCTTGTTATGTACAATTATTCTACAGAATGAATTAAGTTTAACATTTCTGTCATTGGACGAGATCTTATGCCGAATAAATGCTCTTTGAACGAGCGAATAATAAGACACCGTTAAGATAGAGCTAGACGTATTAAGATTCGAGTCTACTGTCTCTGAAAATACAGAATTCGTGTCATGACTGAAGTGATAGATCTCACAATAAATGAATATGAAGGAGAAAAGATTTATAAGATGTTCATTATTATCAGTAATATCGTACACCAATTTAGTAATGTAATATTTTCAGCTTTGACTGGTAAGATTACGTTTCAAGATTGTATGAGATAAATCGGCGCGTGATGCGAGGCATAAGGCAAATATATACAAAGTATTTAAGCATAAAATTCCGCCCGATGATCGGAAAATGTCAAATTTCTTTATTACGTGTGTTACACACACACATATATCGGTCGCTATTTACTTCTTCAAGGTATAATTAAGTATACAATTATTTCCTAAATCGTACACACATACTTTTTCCTACTGTATATTTTTTCGTTTCGTCTTATTTCTGTTATTCCTTTGTCCAAACACGTCCCATGTAAAATTATTAATTCAAAGTACGTCCAACGCGAAATTACTACTTGTTTATTTTTGCCTTTCTGGAACATGTCAGTACGTTGACAACTCGCCCTTCCCCAGCCTATCCTGTTTGTTTTATTTTTACGCACCTATAACTAAAACACAGGAATAAGGCCTGGCTGTGACCTGACAGAGCTAGACACGTGTTGGGACCCAAAGCCACCGTACCGCAAGCAGGGAACTAAACGGATTTTTGCCACGGGATCTGCGGACACTGCAACGAGAAGGCAGCATCATCATCCTCCTCTAGACAATACGACCAATAGTTATATTCCACATGATTCTAATTTATTGCCTCCGACTGTCACGATACACAAAGGCCGTAAGGATGTTATATAAAAGTATTCATAGTTGTAGTAACTTACATCATTCATATTATCGCTTCACTTTTTTTCTTTTTATCGTAACCAGATATTACATACCATCCACCTATGGACGAAGGTGTGCTCTATAAAACGCTGAAAAACGAATGCGAACCGTCGGTAATGTTCGCGATTAATCGGAATCTTTATGCATATGTGAAGATAACTAATTGTAAGTGTAAAGAAATTATACTGCCGGTATATGTGTAAGAAACTTAACGTTCTCATTCACATAATTCGCAGTAAATTGCTGCGTAAACAAGATCTGCTGGAACGTGACGTCGAGAGGTCTTGCTTGCATCGGTCAGGACGAAGTTATTTTATTAGTCGAGGTTTTACCAGATGAAACACGGATTCCAAAAGATCTTCTGATATATATCAATCAATTATATCTCGAAGCTGTTAAAGGTATAATATCTTGTATATGTATATACGTCAATTACATAAATTTAGTTGATATCTTAATAACAGCGCACAATATTCACAATATTCATACTTCATATTGCAATAAATTATTTCTATCCTGTTTGTCTTTTTTCAGGTAATACAATGACGGAACTCGGTTTCTCGGTATATCAAGGCACCAACCTGTTGGGCTCGCGCGAGCATGCGGGTTTTCTTTTTATTCGCCAGACATTGCAGTGCTTGCAAAAGATAATTTTACCGCCCGCACCTTTCTTGATTGGACTTTTGGTTCACAGGTGAATATAATAAAATTTTGCTCTGAGTAAAATTTAACTTTTTTTCTCGTGAATAGATCCATGTATTTTGCAAACTGTTTCATATGATTCCATTTATTTGACAATTATAATTTCACTTGTATCTGTTGTTGATTTTAGGTGGGAAACCCCGTGGGCCAAAGTATTCCCATTAAGGCTTCTTTTACGTCTCGGAGCGGAATATCGTTATTATCCTTGCCCATTGGTGTCCGTACGTTTTCGAAATGCGTTATATTTCGAGATTGGGCACACTGTCATGAAAGTATTAGCGGATTTTAGAAATTTCGGCTATACTTTGCCAGGAGTGAGGGGCTTAACAATTCACCTTAAAAATCGTACGACAGACGTTATGTTCCCCAAGAATCGATATGACCAAGTTATAAAAGGACTTCATAATTCGAATGATCATGTCTTAGCTTATGCCTCAAACTTTAGCATAACCGCGGATTCACATTTAGTTTGCATACAAACGAATACTGGTGATGAAAGCAGTTACCAAACGCAAGCGATAAATATTCACAACAAGCCAAGAACAGGTGGGTTTGTAAGCAAAAAATTTCTGCTGATGACATGGAAATAACTGTTTTTCTATTATATAGTAACCGGCGCCAGTTTCATTGTCATCAATGGTGCTCTAAAATCTTCAATGGGACTTTCTGCCAAGTCCAGTATCGTTGAAGATGGATTAATGGTAGAAATAATGCCAGAAAAAATGGAAGCTTTGAAAGCTGCTCTCAAAAATATGCAAGATTTTTCAATCGGTTGCGGACGCCAGGGAGCACCGGAGCCAGACGAGACTGTAAATATAAAGTGGGTCGAAAACGACACGCTGTTTAACCTGGGGTAAATACTTTCGATAAATTTTAATTATTATTATTATATTTGAGATATTTGCATAAATTTTGCCAATATTTGTTCCTTTCTTCCTTTCCTTCTTTCTTTTTTGATCTTCCTCCTCTATCTCATTTTCTTCCTCCTTTTTTCTCTTTCTTTCTCTCTCACACGAGTAAAACAAATTTTTGAAATAAGAGCTATAATATATATGCAACATATTAATATACTTCACATGAAATTGTACATTACGAACTTTTTCTCTTGCCTCAATATTGAACACATTAAATAAACAGCGATCTTTCATTACAGTGTTAAAAGTCCTATTGATGGACAATTAATGGATGGTATACCATCTATTAGAGTACATAATGGCATTGATTATAAAGGTGCAAGCCGATTCATACGCTGGACAGAAGTATTCATTATAAAAGTATGTATGCCGTTACAGAGAAGTATCATTATTTTAAATACATATGTGTATGCAAACTGAATTAATAAAATACTATTACTACAAAAGTCAGATGATCATTCGAATGGCGTGAACGATCCTGTGGATATAAACAAACTATCTGGCAGCATAGCAAAAGCGACGTGTGCAGCATTGGTTAAATTGCTGGATCTTCTGGCAACAGCGGGTTTAACAAAACTCGGTGTGCGGACAACGATTCATCCAGATAATGTAAATATAACTCTTTGATTTATAGAACTCACTTTGTTACATTAGGATTGTATTTAAATTGTTAAATATGCGTCTCTATATAGGTGGGTTATGAAGCTGGAAGTGAGGGTACAAAACTACCGCCAATATATATGAAAAGTTTAGACAATGAATTAATTCAAGTTTTACATAAAGCTGTACAAAGCAGTCAGGATGCACATACAGTGCTTGAATTGATATTCTATGTGCTTGAGGATTAAACAAGGATACGTAATGTATATTTCGCATGTTTTAATCGGTGATGTCTTCATCGGAGAATAACTTTCATTCAACTGGGAAGCTGTGCAATTGCACTGAACATCGTGGTGCGGTGATTATATGATCTGTATGTTACTTTTTATTGTATACTTTGTTTTATAATTCAGGATATTATTTTCGATTTGTCCATTTATTAAGATTGCCGAATGAAATATTTGTAATTTTATCGCGAAATAAGTCAATGATGTGCATAATAATTTATTACAAATACGAATCGAGAATCGAAGGGAAACAGTAATAGCGATGTGCAGTGATAGAAACTTCCAATGTCTGTTGTCTCGAAAACTTTACCTTGTATTTTTTGCTTCAGATAATATACATAAGAATGAATGGTAATGTAATGCAAATATGTGTATCATGAGTTACGAGAAGATAACCTTCTCTTATAGAAAGATAAGGCAATATCGACACATCAATAGTGGACAGTTATTAATATTGCATTCAAATTATTAATATTTTATTGAAGTTTTATTAGCCGTAGAAATATGTTTCTTGCTTAATTTTAAACGAGCTTCAAATTTATACGTAAGAAAATACCGTTAATTTTTTTACAGGAGAAAAAATTAACATTATTTTGGATAAGTAATTTATATATATGTATAGATCTGTTGGCGCGCGCGTGCACGTGCGCGCAGTGATATGTATTTTAGGAAGCTCATGATAGACATTTGTTCGATATTGTAATCAATCAGATCAGTCAGCATCAATCAATTCAGTTATGCTGAATAATACACGTTGTTTATTGCCAAAGACTTACGCAGGTTATACTATAATCTTTGTTAATGTAAATATAGTATCTGTCCTTTCTCGATTGTTTTACGAGATATAGGGTGATCACTTTACGTGCGGAAATAACCTGCGACATCTTCATAAAAATT
>NW_020220873.1:0-1027 GCF_003070985.1 Temnothorax curvispinosus | reverse complement strand
GGATACGCCCACCAGTAACGGCACGACGTGCCTCGAGGGGCTCGCTGACCAATCGTGGTGGTAGCGCACTGGCAATGCCGCTCGACCCCACTACGGTGTTTGCATCCAATGTTTGACAGCAAACAATGTCAGCGGTACGAAGCCACGGCGAAGGCTGGGATTTCGGAGGTGGTAGCGAGGCGCAAGCGGATCTGGAGCTATCGCGCAGCATGGTGGGGAGCGCAGCCGCAACTAAACGTGCATCCCCGCGTGTGCAAACAAATCCAACGCGTTATACCCGCGTCTATACGCCCTTCTATGGGATTGGCACGTTCTTGCACGTCGCACTGCCAGAGTGTAGCGCAGGACTTTGGCTTGGTATGGAGACAGAGAGAGAGAGAGAGAGAAAGAGAGAGAGAGAGAGAGGGGGGGGGAAGGAAGAAAAGGGAGAGTGTGAGAGATGTGTACGGCGCGATTGTATTTATATATCTTTCACGGCGGTCGAAACTTGCTTCAACTTGATTCAATTTTCATAGCGTCGTCGAATATGGAGATGATGGGGACGTCTGTCGCAGAACGTCGTTCGTGCACCTGGTGTCATCGACTTTTGTATCTTCGACTTGAGCGTTTGTCAACTGAGAGACGCGTTAACGAACTTGCTATTGAGCTCTTGCGCGAAATAAACACCATTCTTATGACAGGTTTGTAAGATGTGTGAGTTGTTAGATTGTTATTATACACCACGAATTTGATCTTTTGTATTCTTTCTCTTTCTCTTTCTCTTTTTCTGTTGGTTGGTATAAATTTTTATTTTGTATCTACGCTATTATAATTATTCTGAAGAAAGATGAGATAAGAATATATAAACTTATTAATTGATGGCAGTAATAATCAATTAATTATTAACGAGCAAAAAGCAAGCGTCATCTCTCAAAATGAAGCCTTATGATCGTGAGAAAATCGTGCGGTTTCTTACGAGAAAAAGAAATATATTTGTTAGAAATATTTTCTTTTTAAGTAACCTTTAGTGATTATCGTTTTCACATAA
>NW_020220872.1:0-1112 GCF_003070985.1 Temnothorax curvispinosus | reverse complement strand
ACGTCACGGTCCAACTCAGACCGCTCGTGTCTCATTCTCCCGACTAAGTGTGTCGTAGCAGCCGCGATTGTCGCCGCTGCGTCTCTCAGGAGACCTTGATCTGTTCCCCTGAGATTGCCCGCAGTTTTACATATCTTGTTCACCGTTCGAACCGATTCCATGATCCGTGTCGGCAGATCATTTGTCGGGGCCGTGCTTAACTCCTCCAGCATGGTCTTTTCCATTCTCTTCCTTTTGTTGGACAGATCAGGCTGTACAGACGGTTCCTTGAGTTGTTGGAGCCTGAGCTCTTCCTTCTCCCTCGCCTGTTTTGCCCGCACATATTTCTTTACCTCGTAATCTCCGGTGGTCGCGGGCCTCCCGCGGCCACGGCCTTTTATCTTTTTACCACTGTCCGACATAATCTCTAGCACCGAGACATCCGAGGTCTCCCCTTCCGAGATGTTTTCTACATCTACATCCACATCCATTTCGTTACTCGGAGATGTGGATAGCGGTGCATTGTCCACCGCCCTCTCATTTACGCCATTCCCTGCAAGAGACGCGTGTGTTTCCTTCGAGGCTTCTTCAGCCTCTTTCATCTTTATTAGCGCTTCTTTCGCTTGACTAAATAGAGCTTTCGAGGCTTCGCTTTTTTCCTCAGTGTTGCCTTCCAACGAATCGGTACCGCACGCAGCGGAATCCCTAACTCGCGTGGCCAACTTAAGATTATCAAGACTCCTCTGTCGAACACTCTTTGGTCCCATGAGTCTGCTCTTCTTTCTATCCCTAGACGTGGTCGTGGGAATGACAAAGTCTCCCACGGTCCCCGATCTTGTTTTGGAGAGGCACCGGCCTCCCTGGGCGATGTTAGCACCATCACCTGGGCTCGCCCTCGACCCAGATGGAAGCTTCGTTTGTTGTGTCCCGTCGTTGGCTGACGATGGAGAGAGACCAGGACTTTGCTCCGTAGAGCATCTCTCGTCCACCGGGCCTGGGGTATCCGATTCCCCTGGACCTGTAAGTTTTGTTCCCTGAAAAGACATTGTCCATTAGAGATTTTTTGGTTTATTTTCGGGGTATCCTTCCCCTAGGCTGGTTGGCTTCGCCCGCCTCACGAGCCCAGCCTGCCC
>NW_020220871.1:0-3467 GCF_003070985.1 Temnothorax curvispinosus | reverse complement strand
ACCTTACGTGAGAATTGCCTTACGCGACACGTACCAAACGTACGGCAGCGCACATAGAAAAACGTAAAACGTAACGCATGTAAAGCCCATTCTACAATAGCCGTAAAAGTATGTTTTAAGACGTAAGCAGTAAAAATTGACCAACTACAGTCGATCATTCTTGGATTATAAAAATCCTATTAGTCAATAGCTTACTGCTTACGTCTTAACGCATACTTTACAGCTATTGTAGAATGGGCTTAAGGGCCCGGACACACACCCTAACGCATGATATGTTACGTTACGTTTTTCTATGTGCGTTCCCGTACGTTGGCTTATTGTGGCGTAAGGGTTGATTTATAATAGCCGTAACCGTTGATTTAAGCCGTAATCTTTAAGAAATTGACCAATCACAGTCGATTATTCTTCTCACATTCGACTATGATTGGTCAATTTCTTAAAGATTACGGCTTAAATCAACGGTTACGGCTATTATAAACCAACCCTAAGACGGGTGAGGGTGCTCCGAAACACGTGTGCGCGTAAAACCCGAAACTGAATGCAGCGATCAATCTCGCTCTTATTTTCTTTCTTTCTTTTTTTCTTTTACGTTACAAAGAACGACGAATATTATTTCGGAAAAAATTTCTTTTAAGCGAGACACGGATGCTTCGAAACACATGCTCGGAAAACCCGACTGATAATGCGTAGCGGCATTGTTTCTCTTATTTTCTTTCTTAATTTTTTTCTTTTGTGTTGCAAAGACAGACGGATTATCCCGGATTATTATTTCGGGAGAAATTTGCTTTACTTTGTCCATAAGGGAAAGTTCCACCATGACTTTGCCAATTTCGCACGCCCGGCGCCTCACCCCTTTCGAAAGCGAAGACGGGTCCTCCGAGCACTCGATCGTGCTCGGTAAACCCGACGAGGCATTGTTTCTCTTATTTTCTCTCTTCTCTTTTACCTTGCGAAGACAGACGGACAGGTGTTCCAATTCGAAGAAACTTTCTTTATCTCGTCACTTTCGCACGTCTCTCTCCTTCATCCCTTCTCGGTTATCAGTCCCCTCCCTGTTGACACGGCGCGCAGGGGCACCGCACCGCGCACCGTTCGCAGCGCCCTAGAAACGCCACTGATACTACTGATAGTGATGCGAGCGAGTAGCGACGTCGGTAGTGGTGGGTGCGGGAATCAGGGGAGTTAGGAGTTTCGCAGGGGGAGTTTCGCACCGATCGCGCGCACAGTTGCATTCGCACATTCGCAGACACGCGTTCTCCGTCTCGAACGTTCGTCGTCGCGAGAAGGGGGTTAAATTTCACGCGGAACGCGGAACTGCGAAGCGATTGACGGTTTTCTCGAGGGCGGACAGCACGCACGGACGACTCCTCTGGAGGGCACTCCACTGGAGGCTTGACTACCGCCAGGGCGCCAGTGCCGCCTGCCCGCCTCTCCGAGGGATCAGGTTAGGTCGATTATGCGAAAAAAAACGGCAATGGCGCTGCGGATTTTCGGGATGGCAGAATTGGCAGAGTAGCCGTGCCCGAAAAGCTTAGTCGCCACCGACACACGGTCGCACGTGTTCAGCTCACGGATTCCCACGCTCCCCGACGCCCGTGTGCATCTCCACCGGAGTCTCACGTTCTCGTCCGTGGTGCGAGTTAAGTGGCGCAGCATGTCCAACGGGCTGGCGTTGCTGAATAACAACCAACAATCGAGTCCGACAAGTACGGAGATGGCTCTATTGATTTTCCCCGCTGATGCGCTCTCACGCAGTGGTATGCCCCGCGCGTGTTTCATACGCCTCGTCACGCCTCGTATTTCTCTCGTTTCAGAATGCGGCGTGACCATGACTCCCGCTAACGGTAGTACGTTGTCGGAGGACTTGCCGAGCGGCCACGCGGCGCAGGTGAGTCGCCACGAATTTTAATAATTAGGAAACTTGTGGGGGGTACACCTATCTACCTACCTATCTTCAACACCTGTTAGAAGAGTACCTCGCGCCGTTTCAGCGAGATCGTCTCGCTGTTAACAGATTCGACCGAAGTGATTTGCGACGAAAGCTGAATTGGAAATTTTTACGGGCTTCGATTCGAATGCATTTGTCTAAACAATTTCCCCCCCCCCCCCATAAATCTGAAGTGAGATACTTTGTGGTAGGTCAAGAGCCAAGAGCGCCTGACAGCGTTTTTGTTTGCACGCTTCTTATAAAATGCAATTTCACGAGAAACGGTTTCGGTTAATTTAATAATTATTAAAAAAAATGCAAACCAAGTTCGTTCGAATCTGTTAATACTCTAATACAGAACTTCGTTCGGAGAGTGTCTTTAGATGGAGAACGTTTGTGTCTTGAGACGCTTTTCGATTGGTTTGTTCTTGATTATTTAAGGGAACAAATGAAACTGAACTTGAAAAGGTACGTACACGTGCCTGAGAATCATTGAGTCGAGGAAAGAATGCTAGATATTTAAGCCGAAATGCTAAATATTCTTGATTATAACAATCTTGTAGTACATCAAGCTTCTTAAATTAACCTTTACATTCATCAGCTTACCAGTAAAAAATATTCTAAAATCATATTCAGCGACAGTTCTCTCTTCAGTGTCCTTGATAATGATAAAAAGATCTGCTCGCTTTGTAACTTGTGACAGATTAATTAATTTTTTACAACATTAGAATGATATTGGAAGCTTTGACGACAAAAAGTTGCAAGTTCTTTTTATGCTTCCGATTTCTCGTACTGATGTGAAACGAATCAGAAAATATAGTACGGAGATTTAAAATAAAATGATCTGCTTAGGCCCAGTTCTACGAACGTCGGTTAACTTTTAACCGTAGATTAGCTCACTCTTCGTCTCTTAACGTCCCCCTTAAGAAAGTGACGAAGAGTGAGTTAATCTATGGCTAAAAGTTAACCGACACTTGTGAAACTGGGCCTTAGCGGTATGTATAAGCGG
Organism: Temnothorax curvispinosus; assembly: GCF_003070985.1. NCBI lineage: Eukaryota > Metazoa > Arthropoda > Insecta > Hymenoptera > Formicidae > Temnothorax > Temnothorax curvispinosus. Next base: position 531 of record NW_020220871.1, on the reverse strand, counting down.
TGGCAATTGTTATATCAAATTTATCTTGCAGATGGGGCTAGGTAATACACCAAAGTCTCAAATTCTCAAGAGATCCTCAGAGGCAGATTTAGAAGGTAATTGTACCTCGTTGTTACAAAATATCCGAAATTAAGTAATTTTAATATAACAAAACAAACTAAATTAAATAATTTTAATATAATTAAATAATTCCAGATTAGAATATCACCTTGCATTTGCGCTTTTCTACTTACTATTATTCCGTTTTTTTTTTAATAAGGAAATTTTATAGAAAAATATATTTTTGTGTAAAATATTTTTCATATAAAAATCTTGAATTTTCTAATGTTTGATGTTTATGTGATAACGCAGAAGTAACAAACTTTAATTTATTATTTAATTAGATATTATCAGCGCGAAGAAACGTCATAAAAATCCACAACCAAAAAATGCAGTATGCGCATTAAACGAGCTGAAGACTGGAGCTACGTACAAGATGGTCGGACAGACTGGGCCCACGCACGCTCCAATATTCACGATCGCGGTACAAAT
>NW_020220870.1:0-1324 GCF_003070985.1 Temnothorax curvispinosus | reverse complement strand
TAATTATAATATACAGTTAAACAAATTACAAAACTTGGTAAAATACATTTTAAATAAATTTCGATAATATAATACTTACACTGCCAAAATACTTATCCAATAATTCAACATATCGATGTATAATCTCCAATGTCAGCAATTCATTGTCGTTCTGTTCAATTGCGCAGCAAAAGTATAAGCTTGCGTATCTGTAAGGATAAACCCAAAGCTTTCTTTTTACAGTCATAAGGTAAGAATTTCTACGACCACCTTTCAAAATATGATATTATAGATTAGAACTGGATGAAATTCTGATAAATCGGCAATTAATTTCGGCAATTAATAATCGGCAGAAATAAAATATCTAGCCATATAACTTCTTGTTCCTAATCAAATCTTTCCATATGTTAACAAAATAACTCTACTCATGTTAATTATTTATACTAATTAATTCATCCATGTAAACAAAATTTCTAATTATATAAATTATTTAATATATACTTCCATACATTAAAAACAAAGATGTAATTCTATCCATATTAAGAAAATAACACAGGTACTTGCTAAATTAATCATCAATTAAATTAATCCGAGTCTGGTCGAAAGCTGCGATCCACTCGACGTTACAAATGCTTCAAAGCATTTCTCTTCTCCTTTTATTCAATAAGGAAAAGAGAAAAGGAACGCTTCAAAGCATTTGTAGCGTCAAGTGAACCGCAGCCAAAATCACCCTTATATTTCTACCAATATAGATCAACTTGACTCTCGGGTTTAATTTAGTTTTTATCTTTTTCTAGCTCTAAAAACTAGAAACTAAGATTAAAGTTAACTGCTGATAGAAGTGGACATTAGCCGAGTACATTCTTGATGAATCATATACCTTTTGTAAACAACCTTAACGTCCTTCCATTCTAGGAAACTCGACATTTTCGGCTTTCGTGCGAGTATCGTGGTGATCAGTTCGCGGGTGATTTTCTTTTTCAGCTTATCCGGGTGCGCGACGTACCACTTCTGTAGGCGAAGCTTCCCTTGGCGGCTAAACAGTAACATAAATTGCATCTGCAAAAAAAAAACGGCGATAGTCAACGTCGAATACCACACTCCTGTTACGTTCCTTATTGATTTGGGGACATGGCGTAAAGATTTACCATATTGCCGCTGCTATGTCTCGTCTCGCGCAATTATCTATCTCTCACAATTAGCACTACGCGTAATTAGATAACGACCGACGGCACCACCACAAAAATTGCGCACGTATAAACGCACGAAATCACCGAACCGGATTTAGAAATCGTGACTGTCATAACTTTCGCGAGGGTGCGTGGTTAGAAATCACGGCACAGTG
>NW_020220869.1:3188-3769 GCF_003070985.1 Temnothorax curvispinosus | reverse complement strand
TCTATTTACATCAAAACTCAGTTAATTCTCACTTGTGACGTCAGTTGCACGTTCCTTTTAATGCTGATGGCGAGTGAGATTCAATGAATTTTTATTCACAATCAAGACCATGTCCTTTCTATTGTACTATTAAAAGTGAGATTAGAAACTTGTATTGTTATGCGATAGCTTTGTCACCAAAATAATCAGGTAAATTTCTTTTACTCACTAAAAAACTGATGTCTTATCTGATTATTCTCAGTCTAAAGTATTCACGTAACTGAGTGACTCAGCTCACTTAAGTGTAAGTAGAAAGCGCCTATACTATCATAATATAAATTCTAACGCAATTGCCTCAAATAATAAAATTAATATAAAGAACGTAGGTACATCTTTCTCTTTTTTCAGAAAAAAAATAGAATTTTTCGCTTAAAGATAGAAACTAGTAAAGTGCTTTTTATACAAAAATTGAACTTCTTTAGCAGGGATAACGCTAATCAGCTCGAACAATATGGTTTACAATTTATTCTGTTATTGATTATGTTAATAACATTGTTGTTTCAGCATTTTTATTTACTACTGTATATTTAGTTTAGAAAATT
>NW_020220869.1:0-3178 GCF_003070985.1 Temnothorax curvispinosus | reverse complement strand
CGCCGCCGGAAACTTCAGCACACTAGCAACACGCCGCTAGAAACTTTAACTCAGCGGTTCACACAAACTTTACCGTTTAGCATGCGGATTCATTATTAATGTTCTCAATAGTTGTGTTAGAGTTCATAGAGACTACCTGTACGATTTATTCGCTTAATTTTACTTTATTTCATTTTTGGCAACACGCCGCCAGCAACTGTTATAGTTCGTTATAGGGTTATCCTCAGGGTACACACTGGGTTAGCGTAACCCGAGCGAATTTTGAAAGTAGTGCCATTTCAAAGGAAGTGAATGGTGGGGGTCCGTACCGGGGGGGAAAAATCTTTGAGGTAGCTACTATGTGAGCGCCAAGGGGCAGCGTCAGTCTACGCTTGGTGCTCAAGTTATACGATTTTGAAAATTGAACTCGGGTAGTCTACACCCAGTCTGTACGAAACGTTACAAAATTCGTGTTTAAAAAAAATTGTGTTTTCGAGTATTTGCTGCAGTAGTGGTTTTTTTTTTTTGGTATGTATAATTTACTATTTTTAATATACTTTTGTGCATTCTAACCTCAAAATGATGCTTTGTAGCATACCAGCATAACGTATCCGTGCATGCATGTTAATATTATTTCAATTTTTGTTATTTATTTATATTATACTAATCAACAACATCCAAAAAAACTATTTTTATTTTAAAATATTTTTTTTGCGTTATTACGATAAATTAAGCAAGTGACGTTATATCGCTATCGCAAAAAACGGGTATTTTTATAGTAAAAAAAAAAATACTTTTTGGAATGGATCAAAAAACGAATTTAGCCATTTCAAAGAACAACTTTTTAGCTTTTAAACGCGACTTAAAAAATGTCAATATCTTTTTTTTTCATAAAATTATGCAATTTAAAAGAAAAAGTGAATTTTTATGAAAATTGTTTGAGAATGGTTTACATTTTTAAATGTATCTTTGTTTAAACAAGTAATGACCTAGTTTACATCGATCACTTGATACGCGTATTAAATAGTAAATAACTAGTAAATAAGTCTGATTATTGGCTGATCAGTTCAAATATACTATTTGATACGCGTATCAAGAGATCGGTGTAAACTAGGCCAATGTAATAAATCTATCAACGCCATTGTATTTTTGAGAAAATTTCTAATCCAAAAAAAAAATTGTTTTAATTGACAAATTACAGCCCGATATACAGTCAATTAAAGTCGCCGGGTTAGCCTAACCCATGTCCGTACGGAACGTAACTTTTTTATAGTCTGTACCCTGAGGGTTAACTTATCAGTTCAAATGAACTTTGCCAATAATCGTGCGAATTGATTGCGACTAGTTTCAAAACTTTTGTTGGAGTCTACACAGACTGCCTATATAATTTATTTATAAAAATACACCCTTTTTCAACTTTTGCAACACGCGGCCGAAAACTTTAACTCACATGTTTGAATGAACTTCGCGAATTATCATGCGATTTGAGTGCAATTAGTCACAATAACATTGTAAGAGTCTAAATAGACTGCTCATATATTTTAATTGCGAAATTACTCTTTATTTCGATATTGGCAACACACCGCCAGAGACTTTAACTCAGTCGTTCAGATGAATTTTTTTATTATCAGTCTGTACTAATAATCAGTCATTAACTTCTAATCAGTCTTAAAATGATTGTAGTGACTCTCAAAAGTCAGTTATACGATAATATTTCAATAAATTCATTTATTTCTTAATTATGCAAATTAGTGGTGAGAATTAAGAGCAAGCCTAATGATGCTTATCTGACCATAGATATGAGTCTCAATGATTGCAAACAATGATATTGTTACGCTTGTCGAGTAAGCTCGCCGCCGTAACACTATCGCGCACTCCACACTCGCGCACGTATTTCGCGGAACTCGCAAAAGGAAAGAGAACTCAAAAGAACTTAAGTAAATGCGTTTATTCCAAGCTCGTAAAACAGAACGCGTGCGGATTCCAAAAATCCGCCAGACAGAAAATCAATAAATCCATCAACAAACTCCCGTTGTCAAGGAGCGCTCTTCACAACTTTCCGCGACTTCTCTACCTAGTGTCTAGCACGGGCGTAACATTGTCCCCCTCTTCTTAAGTTGTCGTCCCGACAACTAGAGGAAAGTTGCAAGCAGTTTCTTTTTCTTAGATTTCCGTGAATTTGAAACGCTTCCTGCTCTACCTCGAGCTAAGCTGCGAGTTAACGAGCTTCGTTCCTTCCCTCAATCCAAAAAACGCTTCTTTCCACGTGTGAACCTCTTCAACGTCGGCTTTTCTTCTGCTACCAGCGCTGTCCTCTTGAGAATCTTCGGACTGGAGGGGGAAGCTTTCGTAGACCCTGCGTCTCGCAAGACTCCCCAGTCCCCGCCTTGGCATTTGCCCTAAGTTCCACGGAAAAAACCACGATCAAAAACCGTGGGCAAGGCGGTCTTCTTTCAGCTAATATCTTCGCCTGATGTTGTTCGGCACCATCTTCCCGGAGAAGTAGCTGAAAGTAACAACAAAAAAAATATCTTTTTCTTAAAAACCTAAAAACTAATTAAATGAATTGAAATTTTTCGGGCTCCGCGTTCCGGATGAAAATCGTGATTCGAAAGGAATTACCTCTCATAAAAAGTAGCTAATCTATCTTAATGAACGACTTCGTTCTTATGCCGTTTAGACCTACGAATGCAATAAACTACATCATTTATTCTTTTAACGACTTCAAAAAGACCTTCCCAATTACTTTGTAACTTAGGAGTTATTCCTATTTTTCTTTGAGGATTAAATAACCAGACTTTTTGCCCAGGCTCATAGCATAATTGTCTATCCTTCAGATCATAAAGCGCCTTGGCTTTTTGAGACTTAATTTCCATACGTTGACATACAATGTTATGAATGAGATCCATTTTTCCTTTCAAGTGACGGAAATATTCTCTTTCCGAAGGAATAGTCTCAGAACCAGGAGGATGTCCGCGAAGTAGATCCAAGGGTAATCTTAACTCCTGACCTAAATGCAATTTAGAAGGAGTGAAACCAGTAGTTTCATGTTTAGAAGACCTATAACGCCAACAACCTTAATGGAATCCAACGATCCCAATCTCGTTGATTTTCAGCAACTTTGCCAGATAATTTAACAACGTCTGATGTTGACGTTCCACCTGACCATTGGATTGAGGGTGAAATGGAGTAGTTCTTG
>NW_020220868.1:0-1337 GCF_003070985.1 Temnothorax curvispinosus | reverse complement strand
GTAATTTTATAATCTTTACCTCTCTTGCAGCCATACCTATATATTGCCTATATTCTAAATTACAGACGAGTATCCTTTTCTGAAAAAAATTCTGGAAAATAAAGTTAATGAGTATGTTCGTGGCGCGTTTCACAGTTGCAAGTTGCCAAAGTAAACATTTTTTACTTTGGTATATTTTACCACGTCTTCACGTCTGCTCCATGAGGTATATTCAAGTGCGGTTCCCGCAACTAATCTTGGATATAACAAGGAGTGCCCTTGATATGAAAGTAAGCGAGTGTAATTCGTGCGACGTAGAAATACCTACGGAAGATTTCGGAAGTAAATGTGTTAACATCCGGGTATATGCGAGAATTGCGGAGGACTCTCTCCGATCCCATCCAGGGGAGGGTAAATTCTACTTCTCAATATCTACGATTTAAATCGTAAGTGTGAAGGGGAACATCATAAGAACGAGCTCTCTAACAGCACATCTAGATCTCGTACCTTCGCCTGAATTTATTTCCATTGGTTGATCCAATGCGGCGAGCTGCGTGTAAGCACATTCCCAACAAACGAGCCGAGAATTGATCGCATCGGAGGTTTAAACATCTAAACAAACGATCTTTCCGCGTTCGAATAACATACGCAGCTCGATAATAATATTGGAATTAGATCTCCAATATACATAAAATATTTTTAAAAAAGCAAAAAAAAAAAATAATTCGTTCGAAATGTAAAAGTCAGTTTATTGACTATCCTGCTTTACCGTTTTGTTAAAGAACTTATTATTTACACTTGTTTTTAAAAAAATTGTAATAATCACTCAAATGTCATATCTGAACGGCTACTATATAATGTGATATTTTGTTACTATTATTAATATTGCTGCTATTAACGATATATGAACGAAGGATTTTCGACCCTGTGTAACGGACATCGATTTATTTTGTGACGTTGAAATCTCTGAGTTTGTTGTTCGTAAATTGCAAGCGACATAAGATTGCGAAATTTCTCTTGGAATTCTAGAAACAACTTGTTGAATTTTATAATTGATGCAATTAGGATTACACGATTAATGAAACTAAAAAGTGCGTCTCTAAATGGATAATAAAATGATTTCGCAGTATTATGTAGCTTGCATATCATTTACAAATAACTCGCGGCTCACGCGTAATTGTGCGCAGATGAAATACTCTCTGTATTTCTGATTTTTATGTGCATTTGTCAAGACAATATTCTCATTGTGTGTTATCCTTTCGGAATCTGTAAGCGGTATAAAACAAAATTATAAATAGGTTTTCTTGTTCTAAGTAACATTACCGTTTTTCTTTCTTCAAATTGTAAAGATGGGTTTG
>NW_020220867.1:0-4044 GCF_003070985.1 Temnothorax curvispinosus | reverse complement strand
ATGAAAGTTCGATACGTTGAAGTTGTCCGGCCAACTTCATAGAGGTACGGGACGCAGCAAATGGAGCACCTCTATGAAGTTGGCCGGACAACTTCAACGTATCGAACTTTCATTAATTGGAATTGATTGGTGGTCGTTTGGTGGTCTTTGGTAGTCTAGTCCGATCGTTTGGTGGTTAGTCGTTTTCCTGTAAAATAAAAATGAAATTTCCGGTGTGAAGTTATGGAGGATTCACATTGCGTCCGATCACGTCCGATGTTCGACGTACGACGATCCGACATCCAATAACAGAATTTATTATTAGAGACAAAAATTTCCTATTGGATGTCGGATCGTCGTACGTCGAACATCGGACGCAAGTGTGAATCCTCCATTAGCCGGACAATTTTTATTTTTCAACCAATTTAACTTTTTTATAGCTCATTCGGCGCGGAATCGTTTGATGGTCACGAATATCATCGGTAAAACGTTTGGTGGTCAACCGTTTTCCCAGAAAATAAAAAAAATCGTATGCGCATAATGCTGGACATATCACCACTGTGCCATTAGCCGGAAAAATTGTATTTATCACCCAAATTGACTTTGATAGGGCTCAATCGACGCGGAATCGTTTGGTAGTCACGAATATCGTCATTAAAAAGTTTGGTGGTCAATGGTTTTCCTAAGAAATAGAAAAAACCGTACTCTCACGCCATTGGTCGTATGACTCCGTGACGTTAGCTCGGTAATTTGATGGATAAACATTATTTATCAATCAAATTGACTTTCATATGGCTCAATCGACGCGGAATCGTTTGGTGGTCACGAATCCCTTACAAAAAAGTATTACTAGCTGGTTAGTAATAAATACTTATTTTGTGTATTAATAATACTAAAATTAAGTATTTATTAGTACTTGAATCACTGTGATCCAAGTATTGCATAGTATTTTATTACTGGTCAGTAATTTATGAAAGTAGTATTTAATACAGGACGAGTATTGAATACTTAGTATTAAATTTCTGATGAGAAAGCATTTAATACTAGGTGAAAAATACTTGTGTAATAAATACTTGTGTTGAATTACTGATGAGTATTTCAATGTTAGTACTGAAGTACTGAACCAAGGATTCTATGTGTAATAAATCACTGGCCAGTATTTTAATATTAATACTCAAGTACTGAACTGAATATTCCATGTGAAATTAATCACTGACCAGTACTACAATTTGTATAGAAACATAATGGGTAATTCCTGATAATATTAAGGAAAAGAGATAAAAGTAAGGCACAAATACATTTTATATGAAGGTCTGTACTAATTCGTCGTGATAAAAGTGTACAAGTTTTGAAATAGTACTGAGGATATTATTTTAATATTCAATTTAAAATTTTATTACTTTTTTTAAACTGAATTTGTTTCTTAAGATGATTTTTGAAAAATTATATATTTGCGCTGGTTATGACACATGTAGACTATACATAACACTTACATCAAATTAAGAAGTAGTCTACCACGTAAGGCAGTTGGCTCACGATCCAGAGGTCCCGAGTTCGATCCCACCAAGGTAAGTGTTTTTTAAATACGAGAAAATATTTATAATTATAGACTGCATCTTAAGAAACAAATTTATTTATAAAATAGTAATAAAATTTCGAAAAAAAAAAATTTTTTTTTTATGTTGGGTAAATATCGGAAATCGAAATATTGGTGAGTAATTCAATACTAAGCACCAGTAGTTCTGTGTAGTATTAATCACTACCTATAATATTTATCACTACCAGTATTTTCCCAGTATTTCCCAAATAAATATTGACAGTATTAAATCACTGAGATTTTAAGTATTTAGTCAGTAATACTTTTCTGTAAGGGATATCGATCGTCATTAAAACGTTTGGTGGTCAATCGTTTTCCTAAGAAATAGATAAAACCGTACTCTCACGCCATTGGTCGTATGACTTCGTGACGTTAGCTCGGTAATTTGATGGATAAACATTATTTATCAATCAAATTGACTTTCATACGGCTCATTCGGCGCGGAATCGTTTGGTGGTCACGAATATAATCAGTAAAACGTTTGGTGGTCAACCGTTTTCCCAGAAAATAGAAAAAACCGTATGCGCATAATGCCGGACATATCACCTCCTGTGCCATTAGTCGGAAAAATTGTATTTATCACCCAAATTGACTTTGATAAGTCTCAATCGACGCGGAATCGTTTGGTGGTCACGAATATTTGTCATTAAAACGTTTGGTGGTTAATCGTTTTCCTAAAAAATAGAAAAAACCGTACTCTCACGCCATATAATTGGTCGCATGACTCCGTGACGTTAGCTCGGTAATTTGATGGATAAACATTATTTATCAATCAAATTAACTTTCATACAACTCGTTCGACGCGAAATCGTTTGGTGGTCACGAATAATAAATACAATAAATACAATAATAAATATAATAAATACAATTGTTCCGACTATAGTGGCACAGAGGTGATATGTCCGGCATTATGCGCATACGTTTTTTTCTATTTTCTGGGAAAACGGTTGACCACCAAACGTTTTACTGATTATATTTGTGACCACCAAACGATTCCGCGTCGATTGAGCCCTATCAAAGTCAATTTGGGTAACAAATACAATTTTTCTGACTAATATAGCACAGAGTCATACGACCAATGGCGTGAGCATACGGTTTTTCCTTTTTTCTGGGAAAACGGTTGACCACCAAACGTTTTACTGATTATATTCGTGACCACCAAACGATTCCGCGTCGATTGAGCCGTATAAAAGTCAATTTGATTGATAAATAATGTTTATCCATCAAATTACCGAGTTAACGTCACGAAGTCATACGACCAATGGCGTGAGAGTACGGTTTTATCTATTTCTTAGAAAAACGATTGACCACCAAACGTTTTAATGACGATATTCGTGACCACCAAACGATTCCGCGTCGATTGAGCCGTATGAAAGTCAATTTGATTGATAAATAATGTTTATCTATCAAATTACCGAGCTAACGTCACGAAGTCATACGACCAATGGCGTGAGAGTACGGTTTTATCTATTTTTTAGGAAAACGATTGACCACCAAACGTTTTAATGACGATATTCGTGACCACCAAACGATTCCGCGTTGATTGAGCCGTATGAAAGTCAATTTGATTGATAAATAATGTTTATCCATCAAATTACCGAGCTAACGTCACGGACTCATACGACCAATGGCGTGAGAGTACGGTTTTTTCTATTTCTTAAAAAAACCATTGACCACCAAACGTTTTAATGACGATATTCGTGACCACCAAACAATTCCGCGTCGATTGAGTTCTATCAAAGTCAATTTGGGTGATAAATACAATTTTTCCGGCTAATGGCACAGTGGTGATATGTCCAGCATTATGCGCATACGATTTTTTTTTATTTTCTGGGAAAACGGTTGACCACCAAACGTTTTACCGGTGATATTCGTGACCACCAAACGATTCCGTGTCGAATGAGCTATAAAAAAGTTAAATTGGGTGAAAAATAAAAATTGTCCGGCTAACTTCACACCGGAAATTTCATTTTTATTTTACAGGAAAACGACTAACCACCAAACGATCGGACTAGACTATCAAAGACCACCAAACGACCATCAATCGATTCCAATTAATGAAAGTTCGATACGTTGAAGTTGTCCGGCCAACTTCATAGAGGTAAATGGAGCAAACCACAATGGCCTAGGAGTCAATCATGAATCTTTTCCCCTAGGGTGGAAACGTGAAAAATGAAAAGTCTCTCTTTTTATTGACGTTAAATAGAAAGAGATAGGGCGGAATTCATAGACCAAACTTGAAAGTCAAGACGGTTTTAAGCTTGTTCTCAAGACTACGATCGATTCATAGTTCTTGCTTAAGACCGACTTTCAAGTTTAATCTTGAGCTCGGTCTTAAGTAAGCAAATAACGTTGCATAGATAAATCTTATAAAACTTTTTACTTTCCACGTTCCACATTAATACATGATTGATCCCCTAGTTTACACCTGATACGCGTATTAAATAGTAAATAACTAGTAAATAAAT
>NW_020220866.1:0-3212 GCF_003070985.1 Temnothorax curvispinosus | reverse complement strand
TTTCGTTAGATTACTTGAGAAGGACCCGAAGCCTGGGTCGAAACGTCATGAATAAGCGTTAATTTATATTGATTGCCAATTGTTGTCGAAAGGAATACATTGTGTTTATTTTAATAAAATTTAATAAAAATTATTAAAATAGTTTTTTAATTCCTAGCAATATTATACAAATATCACGCAAATATTATAGTAATTTTACCGTAACATTACTGATATATTGCAGTAATATTACCGCAATATTACTGAAATAAATATCAGTAATATTACTGATATTCATTTTCGCGGACATTTTAATATTACTGAGATATCTCAGTAATATTACTGCAATATTTCTGATACATTTCATTGTAATATTGCAATGGAAAAATAATATAGCTGCAATATTTCTGCAATATTATGTGCTGTGTGGGATCCAATATTTCACCAATCATTGGCCGTCGGTGAACCAGCGTGACGCCACCAACATCGGTCCATTGTTATTTTGGAACGTCGGGCCGACATAATATAAGTTGGGCAATCAACATAGATCCAATATCAGACCAATGTTTATGTGCTGCTCGGGATATTAATGCCAAATATACTGTTTTTCAGGAAATTTTATAAGCTTCAAATTTGGTCTGAAGCATTTTGTACGTATCTCTCATAGAAACTGAGAAAATTACAAAAAAGTGTGGCAAACCCCATTTTTTTACAAAAACTTGTAACGATGCACCCCCAAATATGCATGGTGTTCCTGCAGAAACACCACGCCGAGACCACCCAGCCGACCATCCGCGGGGGTCAAGAACGGGCACGGTGTGCCCAACGTATTTTTGATCGTTCTAACATGTAATGTTAGGAAGTCCGCGAACGGACTTAACGCGACAACCGCCTCACCGCGCCGAGCGGTGCCGAAGGCGGCCGAAGACCGCCGAACGCAATCGCGGCGTCAGGGCGCCGCAATCCCCGATCGTTCCGCCGCACCGGCCCGGCGCTCGCGATCGCCGTCGCTACCCCCACTACGTCGCGACGCGTATATAAGCCCGGCGTCGCTGGCACAATTTGCGATTCCCGATCATCCGTCGTACCGACCACACCGATCCTGAACTCTCGCATCCGCTATCCCGAGCCAGTCAGATACGAAGGTAGAGCGCCTCCAGCCTTCTCTGTCTTCGCCGAGTGCGTCTCGGCAAACGACCCGCTACATTTAGCCAAAGCCAGTCCGACACGAAGATAGAGCGCCTCCGGCCCTCTCTGTCTTGGCCGAGTGCGTCTCGGCAAACGACCAGCTACCTCCATCCAAAGCCAGTCTGAAACGAGGGTAGATCGTCTCCGGCCTTCTCTGTCTTCGCCGAGTGCGTCTCGGTTGACGATTAGCTTTATCCACTCTCGACGCTTGCAGTCGGCCTCCACCGAACGCTTCTCGGTAGCCGTACTCGCGCCGTCCTTCCTCGAGCTAGCCGCTCGTAGCTACCGCCGAGCGCTTCTCGGTGGTCGACCTCGCGCTAAGCTTGATCCCGCCGCCTACCGCGCCGAATTACCGCGGTCTCGCCCGCATTTTGCGATCCCCGCCTCGCGCCATTTTCCCGCGCTCCGATCCGCACCGCCCGGGAAAACCGGCGCTGCCCGCGCCGATACCCTTTGAAACGCGATTCGGCCCGCAAGACCACCAAAAGTACCGGCTCCGCCCCGTACATACCGCGCGTTACCGCGCGCCGCCCGCGACACACCGCTCATTGTATCTCGCGAACACGTGTTACCACACTCCGATTTACTCGCTGCAAATATTGCGAACCATCGTAACTCTGTACATAAATCCGTTGTAAATACCGCGAACACTTTTGTTACCGAATAAAGTCTTTTTACTTGTTACTTGCATTAAACCGAGGTAATACGCTTTATTCTGCCGACTCCGTCACGCTTCTGCTCCTCCGCGCCTCCTTCAAACCCAGACCAGCCGCGAGCTAGATCCGCGCTTCAAAGCCAGGTTGTTTTAAACTCTTAAGAAAGGTATAATTGAAATGACAATTTTTTAAAAACTTTCATTTCAAAACCGATTCCACTGAAGGATCACATACATATGCATATAAACTTTTGAAAAAATGTCAATATTATTTTTTTCTAAAGTAATTTTATGTCATGTTTTGTAAAAAAAACTACAAATTATTAAGAAATTTTTAACATAAACAAATATTTAAAAGGCTATATCTCTGGAAGTATTCATCACAGAAAGTCAAATAAAGTCATTTTAAAGATAATTTAATAAACTTCAAGAAACATGTATATTTTTTTAAAAAAAGATAACTCGGAAGTCCGCCATTTTGAGAAGTGTACCTAAAAACCGTTTCTTTTACGGATATCAAAAATACTATTAGTCGTATGCAAATCGGTCCAAAACCAAAATAATAAAAATTTAATAACCTTTCTATTTAATTCATAAATAAGGATCATAAATCATTTATTGAACTTTCTATTTAATTTTAACAATTTTTTACGTAGGACTACCCATTTCCGATATTGCGAGGAAACATTTATTCTCATGATTTCCGAAAATCAAAATTTCATTTAAACCGTAATATTTCCAGAAATATTAGTCGCGCGGTATAACATAAATAATGCATTTTGTAGGTAAGGGCTTAGAGTAAGCATGTGAAATCGGCCCTTGATCATACAGAGCTGACATTAATGTCACAAGTTAGTACCAATATGATAAAACTTTCCACCAAATGTTATTTTTAAAAATTTATTTTTTTAGAAGTTATGCAGGGAGAAAGTAAAATAAAGAAATGTATTTTTCTCGAAAATCACTTGACCGATCTTGATAAAAAAAATATACGTTATGTAGACTAATAAAACTAATTAACAAAAAAATGTCGAAAATGTTTGCCAAAAAAAGACCCAAAAAAATATTTGAATTTTTTAATATTTTTTTTACGGTGATATTTTTGAGGTACTTCTTTGAAATTTTTACGAAAATTTCTCTTAAAGTTTTCACTATAACATATATTTTTTTCAATTTTTTTTAAAATGGTGGAACAGTTAAAAATACGAAAATCGTAAGCGTCGCGTCACTCCGGCGCACAGTGCAGTGCCATTCCGAGTTGCGGGTGTTCGATGTAACTTTAAAAGCACATATGTACGTCTGCAATTAGCCTATAATATGTATATTTTTTAATTTTTACAGTTTCCAGAGTTTACCACGTGGAGGTTGCAGTACGGTTTTAAACTCCTTA
>NW_020220865.1:9194-15628 GCF_003070985.1 Temnothorax curvispinosus | reverse complement strand
TCATTCACACTCTCATGCACATAATGATAATGAACCTCTATATGTTTTGAATTTTTCGTGAAATTCCCATACTTAGCTATATTAATTGCACCAGAGTTGTCTTCGTATACATTAACAGCTTTTTTACACTCTACATTAAACAATTTTAACAATTCAGTTATCAATTTCATTTCGGTTACAGCCTCAGATAACGCAACATATTCAGCAAATGTTGACGCTTTAGTTACAGATTTTTGTTTTCTCGACTTCCAACATACAATGTTTCCAAATAATCTAATTACAAATCCAGTTGTTGACTTTCTATCTATATTATCGCCTGCCCAATCGGCATCTAAATAACAATCAACTATCTCTGTGTCTTTATTTCCATTATACAGCATACTTAAATCTCGAGTCAAATAGAAATATTTCAATATTCTCAAAGCATATTTAAAATGTGTATTATTATAACAATTCTGAAATCTACTTTGTTCGCGAAATCGCTGATTAATCCCGGCGATGGAAGCGGGATGAGAAGGACGCGCGTGGAAGGTGTTAACTAAATATTCACTTTATTTTTGTGTAACTCAGACCACAATCTGAGCCGTCTTTAATGCGTCTTTAATGCGTCGAAATTGATACAATCTGACATGAGAATCGATGAGCGGTGTAGTGAGACACGTGGCGGTCGATCTGACCTGAGATTGATGAGCGGTGTATAAAATGAGATGTGTATATAGTCCGTGTAAATGAGAGGCAATTATATTAATTGCCGTCCTCTTCGATGAATCGCCCGTGAGCCGGTGAGACACGTGGCGGTCGGCACTCGCGCACATGTGAGCCTGAGTCGTCGTGTTGATGTACCCGAATAGAGCTGGATGAGCGGTCGCTTTACATGTTAATGCAGTATCTCGGCAGCTGTAATCACTGCGGTGAGCACTTCGATGTGTAGTCACAATCAAAAATGCACAGAGCACACGTCGTGCGTCTGATCACTGCGCGGCCATTTGTACGACTCTGAATATCGCGAGGAAGACGTTGGCGATGAGCGCGCCCGTGCGCGGCGCAAGCTGCCGCGGTGATCTAGCGTCGTTACCCGATCGATGCTGCCATCTGATCTGACGCCGCAGCGTTAACGGAATCTCGAACATACTTAAATAATTTACCGCAAAACTTATGTCTGGCCTTGTAGCCGAACTTATGTACAACAAAGCACCAATTAAATTTCTATATTTAATATTTCTTTCACACTCATCAGATTTCTCAAGTTTTAAGTTTACCTTCATCGGTGTTTTGTACGCTTTACACTGTTCTATATCGTATTTGACAGCTAACGATTTAATATATTCCTGTTGAGATAATTTCATTACTTCACGGGACACATCATACGCTACGAAAATCCCTAGATATTCTTTTATTTTTCCTAGTTCTTTCATTTTAAATTTTTCCGACAATAGTTTCTTTACTTCCTCTATCAATACATCATTTTTACTACAGATTAACAAATCATCAACATATATAAGTAAATAAACTGTATCTTTATCTGATTTTAAAATATACAAACAGTAATCAATATTACTTCTCTCAAATCCTAATTTCAACAGAAATTTATCGAGACACTCATACCATGCTCTAGGACTCTTTTTCAAACCGTATAACGCTTTTAATAATTTGCACAATCTACCGGTTCCGTCTTCATATCCCTTCGGTTGATTAACATATACTTCAGACGTTACTTTCCTATTTAAAAAAGCTGTCTCGACATCCATTTGTTCAATATTTAAACCCATTTTACAACAATATACCAAAAGTATTTTTAACGTTTGCATTTTTGCAACTAGAGCATATATGTCATCTACTTCATCTGTTTGTTGAAATCCTCTTACAACTAACCTAGCCTTATATGTACCATTTGATTTCTTATTATATATCCATTTTACATCTATAGCCCTTTTTCCTTTATTTTCAACTAATACCCACGTTTTATTCAATTTTATACAATTCATTTCTTTATCCATTGCTTCTATCCATTTTTTGCCGTCGTTGGATTGAATCGCCTCCTCAAATGTAACAGGAGTATCTGTTCTACAATAATTTGCGACACTATTTCTATTTTTCACTTTGTACTCGTCATAACGATCAGGACAGCTTCTAATTCTTTCTGATCTTCTCGGAATTTTAAGTTGATTTTCATTTTCTTTAATTTTTAATTTATCATTTATTGGACTTTCAAACGTTTCATCTAAAGATTCTTCGCTATCAGACTTTCTCTCATTTTCCGAACTAGTACCTACATCTGACTCGTCACAATCTAATCCGATACATTTTTCCGTTTCTTCTATAACCTCAACGTGTCTAGCTACGAACACTTTATTATTTATTAATACTCGATAACCATTTTTACTATACCCGAGTAAAATTCCTATTTTCGCCTTTTTATCCCATTTTGACGTTCTTTTTTTTTCCGGCTTCCTAACAAACACTTTACTCCCATATAATTTTAAATGTGTTAACATTCTATCGTTCTCTATGCGAAATGGGTGTTTGTTCCATTACGGTTACTCACAGCACAAATTTATATGCGAATCAGACACTAGTCTATGTCCACACTATCTTTTTCTATCTAGTTTTCAAAAGTAATCCTATCGTTCTCTATGTGAAATATCTTTTATTTTCCATTCTTTCCATTCTTTCCATACTCGCTGCTCGAACGTGTATGCGAATCAATCAGGCACTACCTAATGCTTGTTCTATCGTTTTCTATCAACCCGTTAACATCCTATCGTTCTCTATGCAAAATGGGTGTTTGTTCCATTATGGTTACTCACAGCACGAATTTATATGCGAATCAAATACTACTCTATGTCCACACTATCTTTTTCTATCTAGTCTTTAAAAGTAAAACTAAGTATATTTCTTTCGATAACAAATTGGCAATCCATACATATAGTTATAGTTACACGACGTTTTGACCTAGGCTTCGAAAGAGAACCATCGCCGACTAAATCACTTTAAAAGTGATCTTATCGTTCTCTATGTGAAATATATTTTCTTTCCATTACTGATACTCGCTGCTCGTACATATATGCGAATCAAACACTACCTAATACTTGTTCTATATTTTTCTATCGAACCATCAACATAATCCTATCGTTCTTATTACGCATACTCGATGAACAAACGTGTATGCGAATCAATCGGACACTACTCTATTATATGCCTACAATATAGTTTCCTATTTAGTCTTCAAAAGTAATTCTATCGTTCTCTATGTGAAATATATTTCCTTTCCACTACGGATATTCACTGAACGAAAGTGTATACGAATCAATCAAACACTATCCTATGCTTATTTTATCGTTTTCTGTCGAGCCTTTAACATAATCCTATTGTTCCCCAGATAACAAAATGTTTGCAATTTTTCTGACAAGATGCTATCACGTATAAACAATTAAATTGAAGATTATTAAATATAAAGCTTCCACAAGAAATAAATAGATTGCCAAGATTATTTAATGAAGGCAAACTGAAAGCAAGTGAATGGCGGTCTTGGCTTTTATTTTATAGTGTGTCATGTCTTACAGAAATCCTAAATAATAAAGCCTTAGCTTCGTTTACACGTTTAGTACAAAGTGTTTATATTTTACTTTCTCAAAATATTTTAGAGGAAAATTTCGAACAATGTGAAAATGATTTAATACAATTTGTTGGCGAAAGTGAGATCTTATATGGTAAAAGCGTTATGACTTTCAATATGCACTCTTTATTACATGTAGTTGACAGCGTTCGGATGAGTGGTCCATTGTGGGCAACGTCGTTTTACTTCAATCGTCTACTATAGTTGAAATATCGAATTTCATATATTTCAAAAATGAATGTTACATAACAGTCAATGAATATAGCGTGCAGCCGATATTTAACTGCAGTCATATTGTGCGCGTGCAAAATAATGCCTCTTTTATAAAAATTTACAACAAAACTTAAAGGTTGTACCTCTAAACAGTATTAAACGTAAAATAGTTTACGTAGATGTCATCGATAATGCACATGTCTGTACTCTTCCGAATGCTGTCGAAATCGGCCAATAAATAATACCATAAATTTGAGAACATTTTCGATTTTCTCTCATCTTGTAAAAGTAAGTAAGAAGTATATCGATGAAAAAAATCGCAAAAGTTTCCAAAACTGCATTTTAAAAAAGAAAGATGGTGTTTGAAAAATAGATTTTTAAATCTGTCTTGCCTTTTTAAAACGCAGTTTTGAACATTTTGCTACGATTTTTTTCACCTAGACACTTTACACAAGAAAATCGTATCTTACAAAGATATAAAATGTATGAAAAAACTAAAAAACAATTTTTGCAGATTATAAACAAAACAAATTTTTTTTGAACATTATAGCATGAACTTTTGTGTAACATTGTAACGATGCACCCCCAAATCTGCATCGTTCCGGCAGGAACACCACGCCGAGACCACCCAGCCGACCACCCGCGGGGTGGAGAACGGGCACGGTGTGCCCAACGTATTTTTAATTACGCCATATAACAGTAGGAAGTCCGCGAACGACTTACCGCTTACCGCGGCGACCGCCTCACCGCGCCGAGCGGTGCCGAAGGCGGCCGAAGACCGCCGAACGCAATCGCGGCGTCGCGTCGCGTCGGGACACCGTAATCACCGATCGTCCCGCCGCACCGTCCCGGCGCTCGCGATTGCCGTCGCTACCCCCGCCACGCCGTAACGTCAGCGCGACGCGTATATAAGCCAGGCGTTGCTGGCACAATTTGCGATTCCTGATCATCCGTCTTACCGACCACACCGATCCTGAGTTCCCACATTAAACCAATCCGACAGAAGGTAGAGCGCCTCCGGCATTCTCTGTCTTCGCCGAGCGTGTCTCGGCAGACGATCAGCTTCCTTGATCATCTGCTTATCCGAAGCCAGTCCGCAAAGAGGGTAGAGCGCCTCCGGCATTCTCTGTCTTCGTCGAGCGTGTCTCGACAAACGACCGACTTCCTTCCCGAGGATATCCGAACGGGGGCAGAGCGCTTCTCTGCCTCCACCGAGCGCTTCTCGATTGGATACCGCTCCACCTTTCGACGCTTGCAGTCGGCCTCCACCGAACGCTTCTCGGTGGCCGTACTCGCGCCGCTTTTTCTCGAGCTAACCGCTCGTAGCCACCGCCGAGCGCTTCTCGGTGGTCAACCTCGCGCTAAGCTCGATCCCGCCGCCTACCGCGCCGAATTACCGCGATCTTGCCCGCGCTTCGCGATTTACGCCTCGCGCCATTTTCCCGCGCTCCGATCCGCATCGCCCGGGAAAACCGGCTCCGCCCGTACCGATACCCATTTAAAACGATTCGGCCCGCGAGACTGCCAAAAGTACCGGCTCCGCCCCGTACGTACCGCGTTTACCGCGCGCCGCCCGCGACACACCACTTATTGTGTCTTGCGCACGCTCAAGATCTCGCGAACACGTGTTACCGAGCCCAGATTCACTCGCTGCGAATGTCGCGAACAATTGTGATTGTAAATATTAACCCGTTGTAAATACCGCAAGCACTTATTCTGGAATAAATCTTTGTTACGTTTCACCTGTTAACCGAGCTTTGTGTCTTCCTCCGCGCCTACTCCGAACCCTGACCAGCCGCGAGCTAGATCCGCGCTTCGGAAGCTAGGTTGTTTTAACATAAAAATAAAAGTAAAGTTTTTTGAAAAAGCATAACATCTTAAAAATGGTATTTACTACTAATGCGATAAAATACATAAAATATTTTTACATCTAAGAACACTTTACGGGGTATTTAATTCTTCCAAGCTGTTTTTCGACGTATTCTCTGTTTTGTCGTCGTCTGTTTCGGAATGGATTTTCGAAGTTACGGAATTTTTGGATTTATCACCATCAAAGCTTTCTTTTTCTTCGATTACATCCTCTCCATTTTTAGGCTGGTTTTGCTCACCGTTATTATGTACGTCTTGTATTTTTTTATTTTCTTCATTAAATACTTGTTCATCTATTACCACATTACAGAAATCAGCAGCTTCACCAGCTTTAACATGGCTATTGTTAACAATTCCTACACATATTTAAAAATTGACATAGAATTGAAGAATTATATGTTAAATTACAGTACGCCTATTAAGCTGGTACATCCATTAAATAGCACTAAAAGAATATGCATTTCTTTTTTAATTTTTTGTTCTTTTTCTTTAAGATTGTGCTAAATTTAATTTTAAGCTAGCACAGTTATTGTTACCAAATTGGCTAAAGCAAAAAATTGGAAGTAAGTATTAAATAGCAAAAAGGTAGCAATAACTTTTTATACAAGTCGCATTTGATTGTACTGAAATGGCTGGGCCAGCTTAATTGACGTAATTACTGTCCAAGTATTATGTATATATATATATATAATTCAAAGTTAGATGTATGTATAATGTGGCCTCATAATAAGTTAAA
>NW_020220865.1:0-9094 GCF_003070985.1 Temnothorax curvispinosus | reverse complement strand
TATATATATATATATATATATATATATATATATATATATATAGTATTGGATATATAATTGTATAGTGCAAGGAACACAATTGCTGTGTTCCAAAATTCACTACTTGCATTAAAAATCTATAGTTCAAGCATAATATAAATTTTTATCACTAACAGTAAATTTTGGAAAGACGTTATTAGTGTTATTAGAGTCATTCTATTTTTTTCACTCATTAGATAAACAATAACAGCATGCTATGGGTCAATTGCACAATCTACTTTAACCGGATTTTAACTAACAATATCCAATAAGAGAATTTGTTTTATATAAAACAAACTCTCCTATTAGGTATTGTTAGTTAAACTCCGGTTAAAGTAATTTGTGGAATTGGTCATAATGTTCATTTCTACCAAAGTAGATTAACTTTAATCTTGGTTTATCTTATCTTGTATCTTTTTCCAATTCATAGAATTAGAGAAAGATAGAAAGTAAGTTAAACCAAGATTAAAGTTAATTTACAGCGGTAGAAATAGGCATAAGAGTGGTAATAGCATCTTTCCAAATGCACCTATAATATGTATAAAATATCTGATATATATGAATAAAATATCTGTATGTGACAGGCTGTTTCAAAATTTACTACCAGTGATGAAAATTTATATTATGCTTGAACTGTTGATTTTTAGTACAAGTAGTGAATTTTAAAGCACAGCCACAGTGTTTCTTCCTCTACGTTACATGTAAAAAAAATTAAAAATTTAATATACGTATATACTTGTATATTTTATGACATAAATAATTTTTATATAAATAGAATGTTTATTTGCTGTACAGGAAGACACAACAGAAGTGGAATATTTAGATGAAGATGAAGATGATCTTTTACTACAGTTGCGTAATGACACAGATACAAACAGCAATATTGTTGCTTCAGAAAAAAAGAATAATCCACACAATGAAAATAATTTTCAGGATTTAATGAGTGAAAAAAAAAATATGAATAAAACATTTAAGAATTATATGGATATTCAACCATGTACCTCCAAAAATGATAAATCAGTTAGAGAAAGTGGATATATATTAAGCAACACTAATTCTTCAATACGCAGTACAGAAAATGACAATGAAAAGATAACGCCATTAAAGGAAAAAAGAAGCAATACAGGAAAAAAACAATTAAAAAATGTTATTGAAGTATCAGCATTTGAATGACATTTATAAAGACACATATGGATTAAAGAAAAATTATTATGAAAAAAAATTAGAATATTTAATAAGATTTGTAGAAGTAAGCGAAAAAATAAGCAAGACATTAGAAAAATGGAATTTTTAATGTCTAATTTACATATACAGAATGTTCCAAAACCAATTTATAAATATTTTTATTTTTTATATATTTTTATTTTTTATGTCTTATACTTTCTGTTGAACGTTCCATTAAAAGCACTAAAGTGAATGTAATAAGACTGATAACTAGTCAACTAGATGATTAGTTTAAGCATTCGATAAAATTAATAAGATAATTATTTATGTTTGGAAAACATATGCATTACTAGAATAGAAAATATCAATATTATACTTATCTGCAATTTTGTTTTAATAGTTATGATTTAAGTTTGATGTATTGTTTTATTATCTTCTTTTGTACTATGCTATGATACAAAGTTTGAAAATTTATTTTATGCCAATATAAATTTTATTTCTAATTACAAAGACAAATAAATATTTGGAGATGAAACAATAGTTTATTTATACCATAATACTTAATTATAAATATTAAATTTTATTACTAAGTAATTTAAGCATTAGAAATATACTAAAATATAAATATATAAAATATACATTAAACGTAATATGGTTTCAGTTTTATAACGATTCAGGAAAAATAATTTCTTATAATTTGTCGCCGTTTTATTCTTCCAGCTGCTAAATCTGGATCGATTCTTCGAATGTTTCTTTTAGGTCCGTTATTTCTTTCATTTTCAATAAAATTTTCATTATTATATATTCCAAAGTCCAGTTTGTCAAAATCATCATTAACCTCCAATGGCATTGGTACATTTTCACTGATACATATATTGTGCAATATAACACAGGTATGTATGATTTTTTATGCTATTGGTGGAGCGTAATGTAGCACTCTATGTTTCAATAAACATCTAAAACGCATTTTTAATACACTATTGCACTGTTCTATTAATGCACGACATTTCATTTGCTTTTTATTATATGCTTCTTTCGGACTATTTTGCGCTGCATCCGTTACAGGAGTCATTATCCAAGGCCGTAAGGGATATCCTGAGTCACCTGCAAACAAAAAATTGAAATGCAACAATTTAATGTATATAAAAATTTTTAAACGAACGATGATTTACCTATTAAATAGGCATATTGAATGTGTAATAAAACTAATAAAAGAAATGTTCAAATCTTTAATCTACTGATTATATAGTATAATAATTTTTTTGTTTTGTACCTTTTTTGTTTTTATTAAGCATATGACAAAAAATTTTTTCTTCATTATATACTACCCATTCAGATTTCTATCTAGCAAACACAATATTACATGTAATGTACATGTTGTAATTTCCTACTCAACAATATAACTGTATATAACATACGTATTACATAATAGTTACATTGTTAAGTAGGAAATTACAACCAATATATACGTTATATGTAACATTGTGTTTGCTAAGTAATTTCTCTAATATTTTATTATTACACGGTGTGTTAAAGTATATGTGATACAACATATATCTTACCTAGTAAATGAAAATTATTGTTCGGATATCGTCTGTATAGATGGATCATTGCATTCTTTACATTGGAATTATTCCAAATGTACGAATCATGACTGCTGCCAGGGTAACGTGCGTTTACATTCATTATTCTTAAACACCAATCACAGATCTGTAATAAAATGCAATACATAATTATTATATACATTTGTAATAAATGTAAATAATTCATGTTAAATTAATTATTACCAACTGTGTATTAATCGAGTGATAGTCTTTTCTGTTGACGTATATATGCTCGGGATTATTATGTCCTGTTGGAAGAAAGATTGCGATGTGAGTGCAATCGATACATCCAATAGTGCCTGGTACTTCATATTTTGTATAAAATCTGAAACAGAAAATAGTAATATAATTGTAAAAAGATTAACATTATATAATTATATGTTTTATATCATATAGAAAATTTGTATGTATTCTTACTGTATTCGTAATTCATTCAATTCTGCTAAGGTAGAAGGAAATTTTATCCATTGGTCCATAATCTCTTGCCTTGTCATTACATTTATTACTTCATTCATGCAACGAGATACTGTTGGTTGACTCACTGCCATATAAATATTTTTACCGATATCCATTTAATACGAACCACTTGCAAAGAATCGCAATGCTGTCACAACCTGTAGATTTTTGTATTTATGTGCATTATGCACAAATATTATCTTAATTTTAGAATCTTAATTTTAGAATAATTATCTTTGTTGTAGAATCAATTGCAGAAATTCTTGTTTGAGAAGTCAGATATGGTTCAACGAGATCAATAACATATCTTGCTGCAGGTTTACTTAATCGAAAAATTTGAATAAACTTTTTATTTGATAACTTAAAGGGATCATCTCTGTTGTGGAAAATTCTCTCCCGTTCTTCTGCTATATCAGCATTTTCTAATATATGTAAAACTGGTGCATGTATTGTACTAGGATGTCTTCCACATCCATTTTTCAATACATAACTTTCTGTTTTCTTCACAGTATAACTTATACTTATACGTTTCTCTTGAAACGTATAGTGGGACCCATTCGTTGCATTGCGAATAGTAAATTGCGTATACGTTACCACTTGCGACTGTCAAGAATACTGATCTAGGGATTTTCCATTGCGATCATTCGCAACTCATCACTTGCGTATACGCAACTATTTCAAGAATAGGGGCCTAGGGATTTTCCATTGCGATCATTTGCAACTCATCACTTGCGTATACGCAACTATTTCAAGAATAGGGCCCCTGATTGAGGTTAGACATATAACATTTGTTTTTCCATCATTTGCTGCTTTCACGGTGAACTGAAATTGTAGTTTCATCGTTTTGTTGACTGTAAATGTCGTTTTATAATGCGTTTGTCCTTCTGGGGAAACCTCGGGAAAATAAACTAAACTGTGTTTCTCTGTAAGCAAAGTTTTATATAACTTGTATTACTCCTATAGTTTTAATTATTTTAATTACAATATTCTTACTTGTAAGCAAAAAAACGACATTTAAAGTTTACTATTCACCGTCATTCCCTCCTTACAATAAATCAATTCTTACGCTACGTAATTAGTGCGTCTCCGAAATACTCTCGTGATCTATGAGCACGTGTCTCCGAGTCTATTCGCCTCCGGCGCCTACTTTACCGTCTGTCGAGTGACCGCGTCCATATGGCGGGTGTCCACGCGGCAGTTTTAAAGTCGTACTCGTACTACTTTACATATAAATAAAACTTTTTAATCTTATAAAATTGTTACCATACATTTTTTTTCTAATTGACACAATATAAAGATTTATTAAAGTAGTGCAACGACAATTATTTTTTGAGGCAATATATCTCTCTGTAATTGGCGCTGTAATTTAAAGAGATATCATTTCTTTTGTGTAAGATAGATTGTAAAATAGATCACTTGAAGCGCGACTCATCTTTGATAAGGTAACGTAATTTTGTGATGTGTATCACTTGAGTTATAATTTTTTGGAAATAAAAATACTATTCCTTAGGTTTGTTCGAAATTTTTCGAGATACAAAGATTACGTTTACCACTTGTTACTTAGGGTTTTTCGAGGTATAATACTACCACTTTGTTTTTTTTCGAAGTAAGATACTACTGCTTAGGTTTTTTTGAGATTTTTCGAGATACAAAAATTACGTTTACCACTTGGTACTTAGATTTTTTTAGGTATATTACCACTGTTTTTTTTTCGAGGTAACAACATATACACTACTATGCGTGTACTTGGCGCCTTTCTTTACTTTTTTTTTAAACACTGATTACCTGTATTACAAAAATTTTCTGTAATATGTACAAATTAAATAAAAAATTTTTAAGGATGAGCCTTATTTAAATAAATATTAAAATTGTGTTATGAAATAAATCGTTACATATAATGAAATATTGCCGTAAAAAATGACTTGGGTTTAAACAATTTTAAATTTTTCAATTTTTTTGAAATTATTGTTTCTACAAAAACTTTGATTGGTTTTGCTTTCAACTGTCCTGATTTACACTAATTTTTCTATTATTATTAGGTACCTATCGCAGAAAAATTGGAAAAACTACATGAGAAGACGAAAACAGCTCGAGAGAAACGACACCAAGAAAAGATGGCATTGATACGCGAATTGTGGAGTGGAAGGCAGAGAAACCCTGAACGGGAGTGACAGACTAAGGCAGCAGACATCCATAATGTAAATTATTTATTTTAGTTATTTTTACTTAATTTTTTTAAAGCAAGTCATATTCACGTTTCTAAGTGCTTTACACGTTTTTTATGATCTGCCAGAGGAAACCAAAGATTTTAGTAATCATTAAAAAAAGGCATTATTTATTTGATTTATTTTTAATTTATATTTGTTTAGTTTTGTTAGATTTGTAACAGCACAATATTTATGTTAAGTAATTCACGTTCATCAGATTTAGTTGTTCAAAAGCAAGCAATGTTAAATAAGATATTCACGTACTTAAGTGCTTCACAATATTTCTTAATCAGCGGGAGAAAAAAAGGTTTTGTTTAGTCATTAAAAAAAATGTTTAGTTTTCTTAAATTTTTGAAAGCACAATGTTAGTGTAAAATTATTGTAAGATTCAGCTTACTCAAAAGCAACCAATATGTTACTTAACATACCTGTTAAAAATTGTGATACTTGCGTATTGATGCGTGATACCTATTTTAGAGATATTGGGCACAACAAAAGTAAACAAATGTTTATTACAAAATATATTTTATTACAGGCACTGCATTATTCTGAATTGTTTCAATTCCCCGATATTTTTCAGATCGTCTTCTGTATTATCTTTGTGATCAGCTACGAATGGCTCTTCTTCATTGTAGGGAGTCATTTTCATCCCATACATCGTTATTGTCTATGCACAGATTGTGCAAAACGCAACAATAGACAATCGTGATCTTTTCGACTTTATGCATATCGATCTGCAATAATAGTTGTCGAAACCGTGCTTTTAGTATACCGAAGGCATTTTCAATACGTACGCGAGTTTGACAGAGTTTTTTTGTTATATCTATTTTCCATTTCTCCTAAATTCCCATAGTTTTTAAATAGCACAAGTAGCCATTGGCGTATCGGATAAGCGGAATCATCTAAAATCTGATAGTTTTTCCCACATATTTGTGGCAGCTTCTGTTTGACATCGCTTAATTTAAAGAATCTGGCATTGTGAACTTTGCCTGGAACTCCAGTAAACACGTCGATGAATTTTCTTTTTGCATCACATATTGCTTGCAATGTTATAGATGTCTTGTGTCGATTAGCATACGTCGATGCGATTTTGTGAGTTGGTGTTTTTATGTTTATATACGAACCATCAATACAGCCTATAACACCTGGGAATCCCGCAATCTCTTCAAAGGATCTTGGTTCTTTGTCTAAATCATTTGGAAATTTGATGACTTGTCCCGCAATTTCAGTCAAATATTTCATGACTCTGTTACATTGGTAAAAAACTGTTCTGAGGGAGACTCCAAAAAGCGTCGCGACACACCGCATTGCTGGTAATAATTCCTTATTACCAGCAAACCACAGGAATACCAGTACATCTTCTTCTGGCAACTTTTTCTCAATTCCTCCATGATTATTTAATGGTGGGCAAGATGATTGTTCATATTTCTTAATTAATTTATAAGCCGTATCCTTGTTCAATCGGAAATGTCTTCAAAACTGAAATTCGTAAAGCAAATATATGTATTGCAATTAATAGACACACACTTTCTCAAAATAGGTCCAATATATTTCTATTCTCAGCAAATGAAAATAGATTGAAATGGATTCGTTTGATCCGTGTCGAATTCAGATTTTGATCTTTTGAATCCATTTCTATCCAATTAAAGTTTCTGAATTTTTTAAAATCCATTTTAATCTATGACACGGGATTGAAACAACTTGATTCCTATTCTTTCAATCCAAAAAAGTTACGCGGGCCATGAATCCATTTCAATTCATTACACGGGATTAAAATGAAGTGAATTATTGTATATTCTTTTAATCCAAAACAGCTTTTTGAAAAAACACAGTGATTGTAATTCTTTTAACACAGAAAATATTTTTCTTGTGAATTCAATATTTAAAACACAAAAAATTTATTAAAGCATTCGAACAATATTCTTGCAGTTTTTAATTGATTCAATACATAAATGATACTGTAGTATAGAGTTTATATGGCCATTCATACAAAACTGCTTTTAATTCCGTTCAACCATACCCAGCAAACACAGTAATCACCGAGTGCGCAATTTGCTATCAAATTGCGCACTCGGTGATTACTGTGTTTGCTGGGTATATGTGGATCAGAATCTGGATTCAGACGGATAAAAATAGATTTAAAATTTGAATCCATTTTAATCTATTTTCGTTTGCTGGGTTAATAATAACATACTTTTGCCAAAAAATTCTATTACAAATGGAAGAAAATGTTCATTTTCACTATTGTTCGAGATTCCGTTATCACCCTGCGCCATCCGATCAGATGGCAGCATCGATCGGATATCGACGGGCCGGATCGACGCGGCAACTTGCGCAAGCACGGGCGCGCTTATCGCCAACTTCTTCCTCGCGACACACGGAGTCGTACAAATGGCCGCGCAGTAACCAGACGTACGAAGTGTGCTCTGTGCTTCATTCGAGTGTTACAGCGAATTGAAGTGCCCACCGCAGTGATTGAAGCTGCGGAGATACTTTATTAACGTGTAAAAAGACCGCTCATCCAGCTTTGGTACATCGACACGACGATTCAAGCTCACACGTGCGCGAGTGCCGACCGCCACGTGTCTCACCGGCTCACGGGCTAATCACCACGAGGAGGGCAATTCATATAATTGTCTCTCGCACTCACGGATAATCTAAAGACTTCTCATTTATTCACCGCTCATCGTTTCTCAGGTCAGATTGTACATTTTTAACGCATTAAAGACGGCTCAGACTGTGCTCTGAGTTACACAAAAAATAAGAAAATAATTTGTTAACACCTTCCACGCGCGTCCTTCTCATCCCGCTTCCATCGCCGGGAAAAGTCAGCGATTTTGCGAACAACTATTTCCATAATTTTTTCACATTCTATTTATATTTTACCAATTAAATGTAAAATTTTTCAATACTAACCTCATTATTTGAATATTCCCAGTGACAAAATTT
The DNA here is from genome assembly GCF_003070985.1 of Temnothorax curvispinosus. NCBI lineage: Eukaryota > Metazoa > Arthropoda > Insecta > Hymenoptera > Formicidae > Temnothorax > Temnothorax curvispinosus. The sequence goes on along the minus strand of NW_020220865.1, from coordinate 696 downwards.
TTTAATTTTGGAATTTTATTTTTTTCACGCAGAATTGCGAGCTGAAAGAATTCCTCGTCGTCTTCTTCACTCGATGAAAATAATATATCGATACATTTCATTATTGTGCTAAATCTTCCCGATTGGCTTCCATGTTTATAATTTAAATGTCACACTCGCTCCACACCGTCTCTTTGAGACAGTGTAGCAAAATCACACTTCGTGCATAAAACTTGCACTACACCGCAGCCACGGAAACACATTACACCGAATAAGTTTGCTTGCCATCAGCCATGGAAACACGCTACACTGCCTGAGTGTTGCACTAGTGGGCGGTAGTGCAGCCAAGAAAAAACGCTAATAGACTCATCCACGATCTGTGAGATCGATTTTTATATAATAAAAATATAATATTAATAGTTTGTTTTTGACATATACTTTGATTTCTTATTAAAATTGGAGATTTCTTTTAATAAAAAACACAAAAAAGTACATAGCAAATGATCGACTAGAAAACTCGGACACGACAACGTGTACGGTTTTAGAGAGAATCAGTTTTGTGTTTTGTTGGTCTGAGAGACTCCAGAGTGAATTTAGAAAAGTTAAAGTTTGTGACGACCACGACGATGTCCTCACGGTCTTGCTGGCCGTGAAGGAGCGCGCAGTCGCTTTGTGCACTAAAGATCTTACGAAAAATCAATCACGACAGGACTCTCA
>NW_020220864.1:0-2436 GCF_003070985.1 Temnothorax curvispinosus | reverse complement strand
AGGCCGGTTCTAACTAGGGAGCAATGAGGGGGGGTGAGGGGCGGGGGAAAACCGCGCGGGGGGGAACCGCGGGGGGGGAGACCGTGGGCGCCGCAAGAGAGGGGGAGGGAAAAACCGCATGTCTCGGGCGCCGCGGGAGAGAGGGAGAGGGAAACCGCATGTTTCGAGCGCTGCGGGGGAGGGGAAGAAGGGAACCGCATGTTTCGGGCGCCGCGGGGGAGGGAGAAGGGGGAACCGGGTGTTTCGGGCGCCGCGGGGAAAGGGGAGTGGGGAACCGGGTGTTTCGGGCGCCGCGGGGAAAGGGGAGTGGGGAACCGCGTGTTTCGGACGCCGCGGGGGTGGGAGGGACAGGGAAAAACCGCGTTTTCCGGCGCGTGTTTCGGGCGCCGCGGGGTGAGGGGGTCCGCGTTTTCCAGCGCCGCGAGGTGACCGCGTTTCCGCCGCGCCGTGGGGCGAGGAGGTCCGCGTTTTCACCGCGCCGCGGAGCGTTCGCGTTTTCGGGCGCCGCGGGGCGAGGGGACCCGCGTTCGCGTTTCGCCGCGCCGCGGAGTCCGCGTGACGTCACACGGCACGCTCGCGTTATCTCCCCCTCGTAGATGTCCCCCTCCCGTCCCCAAGTCGCGCGCGTCTTCTCGTTCGCGCGGTGTCTTGCGTCCCCGTCCCCCCCGTTTACGCGAGTCTTCTCGTTCGCGCGGTCTCTTTCTCTCGCTCGCGGTTTCTCTCGCTCGCCCGCGGCCCCGTTCGCGTTCTTTCGCGCCCGCGGCCCTGTTCGCGCACGATGTCTCTCTCTCTGTTCACCTCTTCTTACCTATCCTCTCTCACTTGCATCATCATATCTCACTTGCTATCCCCATCATTCGCCTATCTATTCGCGTATTATTTGTCTCCCGCTCGCGGTCATTCCTCTTCGTAGCTCATATTCATGTCCTCTCTCAACAGTATCTTAATTCTCGAATAATTCTTATTAATTTATTTAAATAAACCTGAGGACAATATCGCAGCGTAATTCTAATGACATAGAATAGGAGGAACGGTAAACGAAAAGGAAAAATAATTTAAATTTTTTTTTACTATAATATACTTATTTATTTGTCATGTAGCGCATTATACACAATAGTATCTAAAGCGTAGGCTAATAATTCACAATCAATAATTGAATTTTCATCATAAATTTCACGCAAAATATTTGCCGCATTACATCTGTCGATGATACATTTCCGCCGTAAAATAGTTACAAATTGATTAAATTTCATATTTACTTCATGCGTATTTTGATACAGCTTGAAATATTCATGTTTGACACATTGTCCGAGCTCGAATATGAAAAGCATAGTTGACGGTTTCATGTACAAGCTGGTGTTGCACGATGTCAATTTTACAACACTCGCATCGCGCATTTTTACGAGTTCTATAACAGCATCGTGAATCGATAACGAAGAACCGATAGTTGACTCCAAAAGTTGTTCAATATCCATACGTCTTTCGATGAGCGCCGTCCACGTCGCATGGGGTAACACTATCTGATTTCCTCGATTATCGCCAATAAGTATATCCACAAAGGACATAGGTCCCACGTTGATTCCCACATCCAAATATTTGTAAGCTGTAGATGTCAAGGCAAATCTCCTTCCCAAAATACGTGGCATACAACGGGGTTTATCAAAACTGAAAAAATACAAATAAATAAGCAAAGGTATGTAAACAGTTTATGCACAATTATATACAAAATAACGGTACTTACTCATTATGCTGTTTCGTACACGACTCATTTTCAATCGGAACGTAATAATTCGCACCGTGAGTGTTCATCGTATCTGGAGAGTGTTTGCGACGTACTCGAACCGTATCAAACTTTTGACTGCGCTCTAGAATCCTCGTAGACCATTTATACATACCGAAAACTGCAAATCTTGCAAAAATAGCGCCAATGCACGGCTGCTGCATGGTGACCACCACCACAATCCACATATACGTTAAATGTGATATCTTTGTCAAGAACATTCGTGATGAGATCACCTCATCGGGCATCAAATATGATTTCTTTTCAAGAACATATGTGTCTCGCGATGATTTCATCGAACACGTGCAAAACTGCAAATTTTGCAATTTCGCATAAGTCAATGACATGGTACCTTTTTTCAAGAACATGTCGCAACGCGTCTCGCGATGATTTCATCGAACACGTGCAAAACTGCAAATCTTGCAATTTCGCATAAGTCAATGGAGCGTTATTGTTTTCAAGAACATGTCGCGACATGTCTCGCGATGATTTCATCGAACACATGCAAAACTGCAAATAGCGCCGATGTACGGCCGCTGCATTGATACAGATCAAATTACCGAAAGTCAATGGCGCGATATCGTTTTCGAGAATATGTCTCGCGGTGACTTCATCGAACACGTGCAAAACTGCAAATTTTGCAATTTTGCATAAGT
>NW_020220863.1:0-1068 GCF_003070985.1 Temnothorax curvispinosus | reverse complement strand
CCCTGTCAATCACCATGAGTTTGGTCTTCTCCAGGTTGATATGTAGACCTACTTCCTTGCTTTCCTTGGTAACTAATTCCAGCATTTTGGTCAGTTTCTCTTCGTTTTTCGCTATTAAGGTGGTGTCATCAGCGTATCGGAGATTATTCAAGTTTTTGCCGTTGATTATTATTTTCCCGTTGTTTTCTTCTAGGGCGCGTCTTATTATATATTCGCCGTAGACGTTGAATAACCTGGGTGACATTATGCAGCTCTGCCGCACCACTTTGTGTTTTAAAGGGTTTCGATTTTTTGTTCTCCAGGCTGCCGTCCGCGTCAAACGTTCCGAAAATCACGGGACATTTTTTGAAATGTTAGCTTTTGCGCGTATTTTTACCTTAAAGTATATAATCCAGAGAGTATGCAGTTAAATTTTCACGTAAAAATATTGAAAATTTAGAAAGTTATTGAATATTTTGTAAAAAGCTTGCATATAAAACTAATCAACCGTTGTTTTTTGAGTTTTCGATGTCAATGTGTATTGGACATCACTTTCTCTATGAGGAAGCCAAGTGCAAATTTCTAATTTGCACAATTTTTACCTATGTTTGCTTTCATTTTTATATACTAATCCATATATTAAATATCATAAAATATCAATAATATTAATAGTATTTCTACAATATAAGTTTAAGAATTTAATAGTAAGTAATCACAGAAAGGATTAAAAAAATCCTATATCAATATAGATCCAAAAATCAAAATTATCGGTATAAAATACAATTAACAATTTCGGTAATAAATGTTGCTTGTTGTTAAGTATCACTAGTACCACCCTATGTTTTCGTTACTTTCAGCTAGTTCGTTTTTCGTTACTTTTAGTTCTTCGAACTTATTAAGCCTAAAATTGAGCTGTTCGTTGAATTTCTTTAATTTTTTTGTTGGATTTTTTCAACTCATTAAGCCTTGAATTGAGCTCTTTAATGGCATCGATTTTTTTAAATGTGCATAAGGACTTCAATGATATGGTCGAAATCAATTTAATGGATAATCTCGTTGCTATTTTTGAGTCCTCTAATCGCTAAGAGT
>NW_020220862.1:0-1188 GCF_003070985.1 Temnothorax curvispinosus | reverse complement strand
TACAAGGTACCCTTCTCATTAAAATCGAAAGTAGAAATGGAGTTAAAGCGGTTGCAAGATAACTCAATTATCGAACCTATTGAATATAGTGAATGGGGAACTCCAATAATCCCATTGTTAAAAATGGACGGAAGTATTCGAACAGTAGGTAATTTCAAAGTAACAGTGAATTCATTTTTGATTATTGATCACTTCCCATTGCCGCGTATAGAAAATATTTTTTCAATCTTAGGAGGAGGTACAAAATACACGATAATAGATTTTTCTGAAGCATTTTTACAAATACCACTTGATAAAAAATCTCAAGAAATATTAGTAATTGTAACACATATAGGGTTATTCAAATGCCTTAGAATGTTGTACAGTATCGCGACCGGACCAGGATCCTTTCAAAGAATTCTAACAACACTGCTTGTTGGAATTCCAGGAGTGGCCATGTTGATTGATGATGTTGTTGTCACAGCTGCTACGATAGAAGAACATTTTAAGCGATTGTATGAAGTTCTCAGGAGACTAAATGAAGCAGGATTTAAAATAAAAAAAGAAAAGTGTAAATTTTTCCAAAACCAAATTAATTATTTAGGATTTAAAATCGACAAAACGGGCATATACCCAATAAAAAAAAAAAAAAAATTGAATGTGTACAAAAAGCTCCTAGACCAATGGATGTAGAAGTTTTTTTTTGGTCGCAATTAAGAAGTTTTTTAGGGTCAATTAATTATTACAGCAGATTCTTGCCTAAGCTAGCTACAAAATTAAAACCTTTATACGAATGTTTAGAAAAAAATCATAAATTTGTTTGGACCGATGAATGTGAACAATCTTTTCAAAAGATAAAAAAATGATCTAACATCTCAGCAACTATTAGTTCACTTTGACCCTAAAAAGCCGATAACATTAACATGCGATGCATCACCTTACGGCATTTCAGCGGTATTAGCACACAAATTTAAAGACATAGATCGCCCGATTCAATATGCAAGTTGTACGTTAAGTCAAAGCGAACGCAATTACTCCCAACTGGATCGTGATTGGCCATTATTTTCGGCGTAAAAATTTTTTATGAATTTTTAATAGGACACAAATTTACATTACAAACAGACAACGCAGCGTTATCGCGTATTCTACATCCTGAAAAATAAATCCCAACAATAGCAGCAGCGCGGTTACAACGTTGGGCGGCATTCT
>NW_020220861.1:168255-190694 GCF_003070985.1 Temnothorax curvispinosus | reverse complement strand
ATAATTAGCTACTATTTACACTATGATACACGGCGGTGCGCCAAACATTACCGCCCACCAAAATACATCGTATTTTCTATGTTTGAGCGAGTCCCTCCGGTGAGCCGTCCATCGGCAGAGGGCACAGCTTCACCAGAGGGCGACTAAGGAGGCCATCCGCCGTCCTCACCGGATGCAATTCCTCGACGCGCCCTCGTCTCCACGCCAGAGGAGGGGCGTTTTCGGTTTTTAGAAGGACCAACGTGCCCTTTGATATTGCGTCAGCCGGCTTTAGCCACTTTGGTCGTTGCTGGAGGGTGTGTAGATATTCTTCATGCCACCGTTTCCAGAACTGTTGGTGCATGTGCTGCACCAGCTGCCATCGATCGAGTCTGCCTATCGGCACCGGGTCTAGGTCGGGATAGGGAACCGCTACGAGCGGCTCTAATGTGATAAAGTGCCCCGGGGAGAGCACCCCGAGGTCGTGGGGATCCGAGCTGGTGGGGCACAAAGGTCGGGAATTCAGGATGGATTCTACCTGTGCTAGGAGGGTACTGAATTCCTCCACCGTGAGGATCTGCGCTCCCACCACGCGTTTCAAGTGGGTTTTTGTCGCCTTAACCCCCGCTTCCCAGAGGCCACCAAAGTGTGGCGCGGAAGGACCACTGGATTTGTTCTCGCCCTGAGGCCGCCTCCATGCAGCTGACGAGCTCGCGCTGAGCCCCCACGAAATTGGTGCCGCAGTCGCTGTAGATCCGCGAGCAGCGACCGCGCCTAGCGATGAAACGCCTCAGAGCCGACAAAAACGAGTCTGTAGATAAGGAAAAAGCAAGTTCCAAATGAACCGCCTTTGTGGTAAAGCAAACAAAAATGCACACGTACGCCTTGAACGGCGTTGCCCCGCGAGAACGACGATTATATACGAAGAAGGGTCCCGCGTAGTCGACCCCGGCGATTGAGAAGGGTTTGGCCTGACGTACCCGGTCGAGTGGTAGGTCCGCCATGGGCGGCTGCAAGGTACGCGGGTTCGCCCGGAAACATCGGTAACAACGCGACAAACAATGTTTGATGGCCTGATGGGCCCCCAGAATCCAAAAATGCTGCAGTAGTAGGTAATGCAACGCTCGACGTCCCGGATGCAAGTGTAGGCGGTTGGTGCGCTCTACTATAAGTTCCGTGAGCCGGTGCTTACCGGGCAATAACGCGGGATGCTTGGCCTCATGAGATATTGCGGAGTGCGTGAGTCTACCGCCCACCCTGAGGACTCCGCGCGCGTCCACAAAAGGGGCGAGTTGTCGCAGAGGTTTGGAGCAATTCTGATTGCGTTTCAATCTATCGAGATCCTCTGCAAAGCAACAAGATTGAACAACTTTAACGAGATCTAGCAGGGTCGAATGGAATTCGACTTGGTCTACAACAAGAGTTCTGTGAGGTGAATTCGACTTGAGTCGATTAACAAAACGAAGACAATAAGAGAATATTCTAACGAGTTTATCCAATGACGAAAAACGATCGAGAAGCGAATCAACAACAGAAGCAGAGTTTACGACATCAGCAGGATTTACAACAACAAAAGCACGAGATTTTTCTTCCTCCGGAAAATCGTCAGTCTCCAATATCGTTTCCGGAGTGGGTTCGAATTCGGCGAGCCACGCAGGGCCGGTCCACCAAAGCTGGTGATCCACTAATTCTTGAGGAAACAAGCCCCTTGAGCAACAATCGGCGGGGTTAGACTTGGTGTCGACATGTCTCCAACAAGAGATATCTGTGTTGGACTGGATGCGGGCCACACGATTGCGCACAAACGTCTTCCAACGGTGGGGGGCCGAACGTATCCAGGCGAGCGCGACCTCGGAATCAGACCACGCGTACGTGCCGTCGATAGTAATCTTAGGCCGGAGGATGTTCCCGATATACTCCGCTAAGTCCGACAGTAAAACGGCTGCGCAAAGCTCGAGTCTCGGCAAGGTGATGGCCTTAAGCGGGGCCACCTTTGACTTGGCGCTGAGCATTCGAATCAGTACCCCGTCCTCGGCGACGATTCTAATATATACAACGGCTCCGTAGCCCTGTTCACTCGCGTCACAAAATCCGTGTATCTCCCGTCGGATTACGTTGGCTATGGCGATAGTACGAGGTATGCGAATGGAAGCTAGCGCGGGGAGTTCCGATTTGTATCGTCCCCATCGAGAACATACTTCCGAAGGAGGCCTATCGTCCCACTCTAATTTGAGCACCCAGAGTTGCTGTATCAGTCTTTTAGCTGCAAACGTAAGGGGAGTCAGAAAGCCTAACGGGTCGAAAATACGAGCCAGTTCCGAGAGAATGGTGCGTTTGGTACAATCTCTGTCCAACGGGTGGACCTGAAAGCCGAAGTCGTCCGTTTGAGGATACCAACGAAGTCCGAGAACTTTGAGAAACTGATCTTCCGAGGATTCAAACGATAGCAATGATTGACTGCAAAGCTCCGGATCGAGACCTGCTAAGACTGACGGATGGCTGCTGGCCCATTTCCTGAGCCCGAAACCCGCGGTTTTAAGCAAAGCTTGTAGCTGCCGCTGAAGCTCACGGGCTTCCCTCTCAGATTCGACGCTCGCCACCACGTCGTCGACATAGACGCTCTCCTCCAAGACCGCCGCGGCCAGAGGGTAACTCACTTTGCCTTCCGTTGCCAATTTCAACAAGCAGGCGATTGCCAGGAACGGAGAACACGTCAATCCAAAAGTGACGGTCAACATCAAGTAGTCTAATATCGGATCATTCTCCGAGAAACGCCAGACTATTCTCTGATAGCCACATTGACCGCGCTCGACCAAGATCCGAAGGAACATTTGTCTGACGTCCGCAGTGAGCGCCACGCGGCCTACCCGGAACCTCAACAATATCACGACTATATCCGTCTGTAACTTAGGCCCGGATCGCAATACGTCGTTCAACGAAACGCCGTTCAAATCCTTCGCCGAGGCGTCAAATACGACCCGCAATTTTGTGGTAGTGCTATCCGATTTGACTACCCCATGATGGGGCAAACAGAATACAGGTCCGTCCACCGGGAACGGCCGTTCAATCAGTTTCATATAACCGTTATTCAAATAATCCTGCATGAATTTGTTATAGTTCAATTTAAACTCTGCATCTAATTTAAAGCGACGCTCAAGTGCGCGAAATCTATTTAGGGCTACTTGACGCGTGCCGACAAAACAAGGTTTATCCCTTTTGAAAGGATACGATACGACAAAACGACCGGACGCGTCCCGACGCGTGGTCTGAGCGAATAATTCCTCGCAACGTTTATTTTCCTGCGAATACGGTGGGACCGATGGAATCTCGTCTAGTTGCCAAAATCGACTAAGAGATGCGTCCAACGAATCGAGAGTCATAAACGAATGTGTGGATCCCGGCGCCTGCGTCGATACCGAACCGACGAAAACCCAGCCGAAGACGGAATTGAAGGCGTCTGGTTCGCCCTTCTTTCCCACGCGACGGCCATCCCGAAGTAACGACGCGAAGATTTCTGCGCCGATCAGGATGTCGATGGGACCGGGTCGGTGATACCGCGGATCAGCTAGCCGCAATCCGTTCAAATGTTTCCACGCTCTTCGCTCGACCTGACTGCTAGGTAACGGGGCGGAGATGCGCAAAAGAATCGTAGCCTCTACTGGGGTGCGCGTGCTTTCCCTGCCCTGTGCTTGTATTACGAGTGAAGTGCGGCCTCGAGTTGCAGCCGCCCTTGTATCATTTACCGCGAGAACTACCGTATGGCACTTGGTTCGTCCGAAACCACCCCTCTGCATGCAACTTTTGGAGATAAAGTTTAGCTGGCTCGCGCTATCCAACAGAATACGAACGGGGAAGGGATTTCCGTGTGCGTCGAGCGCTTCGGCTTGCACCGTCGACAACAATACGATCGGGTTCGACCGCGCGACACTAGCCATGCTAACGAGGGGTTCGCTTCCCTGCGATGACGTTGTCCCCGATTCGGAGGGTGGTTCGGCGTCTGGGGGTGCATTCGCCGAGCCCGAGTTCTGCTCAAAATGCAGGAGCGTGTGATGTTTGGCCTTACACGACCGACACGTCCACGACGATGGACAGTCATTAACGCTGTGGCCCGCGCGGAGGCAGTTATAGCACAAGTTCGAAGCTTTAGCCGTCGAATGCCTCTCTCGGGGTGCTAACTTTAAGAACCGAGAACATTTTGCAACAGGGTGTTGTTCTTTACATACCGGACACTCGGCGGTTCGAGTTGCGAGCGACGAAGCCGACGCGGAATTCTTTGACGAAGTCGACTGAGACTTTTGCGACGTATTTTGTGAGCCCGATACCGACGCGAGAACCCGGCAGTGATCAGAGAGGAACTTTGTGAGCTGCGTGAATTTCGGTATTTCCTCCGCCCGGTGTTCAGATTCGAACTTCTCGCGGAGCGAGCGAGGGAGCTTCTCCAGCAAGAATTTGAGAAGGAGATAATCCCAAGCGTCTGTAGGAAATCCTAATAGATTCAATGCTCGCGTGTTCTCGGTGAAGGTGCTCAACAGCGTGCGCAGGGGGACGGCCGACTCCGACTTCAACGGCTGAGCTTTCAACATCAAGTCCACGTGATAATCCGCCAAGTCTCGTTTGTTTTGATATCGCGAAATCAAGGCGTCATAAGCTATCGCGTAGTTATCGGCGGAGAGAGGGATGTTCTTGACGACGCTCAGCGCTTCTCCTTTCAAGCAGGATATCAGATATTGATACTTCTCTATGGCAGGGACGTTCCGGTTCTCGTGAATAGAGATGTTGTATAACGCGATGAAAGACGGCCACAGCGCGAGATCGCCCGAAAATTGCGGAAGCGTAATTTTGGGTAACTTGATCGCCGACGCGTGGCTCGCGGAATGAGCCTGTGCGGTTCCGGGCGCCGTGCCCGTGAGCGCGTGATACCGTCCTTTCACGGCGTAATGCATTTTATCAAAGTCTGCCCGAATCGCGTCCTCGGCGTCGAACTCAGTAGTCTCTTGTATAAGCTTTAGATGCGCGTTCTCAAAGTCCTCGGCGATTCTCGCCACGCTCGGATAGCGGGCAAGAAAACCTTCTAGGATCGTCGGTTCGGACGAGGCGTTCCGGGCAAGATCATGAATCTCCCGCATCCGCCGGACGCATAACTCGCGACAAGAGGGAGCTGACTTTGATTTCGACATGTTGGTTGATATGTAAACGATCAACAGCAACGGCAAACGATCCCAAGGACGCGTAGTGTATGGTCGCCCCGTGAAAATACCGGCGAACAATAGGCTTCAAGTTTATATGCTAAGGGACGAAAGAGAGAACGAAAGCAAACAACCGTCCCGTTCGTCAAAGTGATGAGGAATAACAGATGGCTCGTTTCGGATTCCTACGCGAAGGCTCAATGGAATGTTCCCGAGAGAATGTTCTTCAAACACGATATAATAGCGCAATCAAAATGACAAGTTTGTTAATCGCAAGAGCCAATGGCGAACGCAAGAAAAGGGTGTCAAATGCAGTGTAGAGCTAACAAGGAAGAGGGTTGCAAGGGATGTACAAAATAAGAAAATAGTTATATTAACGATCAAAATTATCAATTAGGTTGGCACAGGTGCCCGGTTACGGCGAGGAATGCACTCAAGTATTTGTTCAAATTAAGTTTTCAGCAATACATGTTACGCGCGGAGCTACGACACGAGCAGCGTATACGACCTGAGCAGTATACACATGACACGAGCAATAATCCACGACATGAGCATCAATTACGTCAACTCTTTGCAATTGTGATTACAATTGTAATTATAATCTTTAATGAGATTACCTTGAGTGCTGCAATATATTCTATACCGGGAACCAGTGCCGACGAACAGTATATTCGATCGGTGGCAATTATGTTTGCGAGAATTCCAACGATCGGAATAATATTCAGTATGTGTTTTCAATATGTATTTCGAGTCTGGCCGAAACACACCCAGCAACAACGAAAATAAGGTAGCGCGTTATTATGGAACGCGAGCTTATGTAGAAAAACTGTGTATGTACATACGCTGCCGGCCCGTGACCGAGCGTCAAGGCCGTCGACGGCGCGGCGAAAACGTATGGCCAGCCCGAGAATATTCGAGATCTGAATATTTCGGTTTCTATGTTAACAATGACGGGTTTTAACTAATTACCGCGTCAATTGCGCAATCTACGATTAGTACAAATAACGGCGATGGAACGTGTTACAACGAGCGAGAGAATTGCGAGCGAGAGATATCGCGCGAGATCGTGGATTCACGCGAATATTCTCGTCGCGAATTAATTAGATTATTAACACGCCACGCGTTATTGCAATTCGCGTTAATGCGAATAACAGCGACGGAACGTGTTACGACGAGCGAGAAGTTCACGCGAGTATTCTCGCTGCGAATTAAGAATTGCGAACGAGAGATATCGCGCGAGACTAAAGATTATTAACACGCCGCGCGTTACTGCATCTCGCGACTATAAGAACAAACAATTAAGCGTATTCACGACAAAGGCAGATAACAGCAATGGCATGGTTGCGACCAGAGAAGTTCACGCGAGTATTCTCGTCACAAGGAGTTGCGCACGAAAGATATCGCGAGAGACTACCACGCGCCACGTGTTATCGCGATGCGCGATTACAAGAATGTGCGAAAATTAACAAGTTAATGAATGATGCGACGTGAGCGAAAGGTCGGCGGTAATTTTCTAACGCGAAATCCGGCTCAAAGGACCAATGCACGGGGGGGTATGAGGCGCTCCCCGGATTTGCGATTGGTCAACAAAATTTCTCGAAGGACCAGAGGGCCCGTGCCCTCGCGAAAGCGAATAAAGCGAAGCAAGCAAGCGAATATCAAAAAATGCGTGGCGACTCACCGTGTCGTTGCCCGGCGCCTCCTGGGTGTCGACGTCGTCCTCCCGTTGGCGAGATCTCTGGCGTGCAAGACGAAAGCATGCAACAGTCCGGTATAGCAAGCGGGCACGGACAGGCAGGTATAGCAAGCAGGCACAGATAGGCAGAATAGCAAGCGATTAGGCCTTCGTGGCCTGCGATGGGCGACCGAGCACTCCAAGTTTGCACATGCGAAAACGGTAACGTGTGAGCTTCACGACGTTCGACTGATGAGTCCCTGCCGTAAGACGGCTGGCCAAAAATGTGTTTGCCGTAAGACGGCTGTCTTGCGAATATGTGTGCCGCACGGCGGCTTGACGAAAAGTTCTGCGGAGAGATGTGTCCTCTCTGACTATTTGAGCTGAGTCCCTCTTTTTCGTTCTCCGACTCGCGCACCTGCGAAGTACGGCGCGAGCGAGTACCGAATTCTTCTCATAATGAGGGATGCCACCCGCGGGCGGGCAGCACGAGTCGGGTGAGTCGCGCGAATATCGACAAGTGTACTAATCGCGATCCACCGACGTTTCGCTAATAAGCGCAATAATTTAACCCGGTATAACTAATCAATACAAGAACCGTACAATTAACAATGTGAAGCGACAACACGAAATCGATCTTATAATTAGCTACTATTTACACTATGATACACGGCGGTGCGCCAAACAGATATATATATATAATATATTTATATAATAATTTTCTTTTTCAGCGGCGGCGGAATTGGCGAGTGATAATTTATCGGAATGAACAAAAATAGCAAACAATAAATACTCAGCACTTGTTTTCAAAATACGATCATTTCATTAGCATTATTAATGTCTCTTTTTTTCACAAAAGAAAATAAAATTTATCTTAAAATGTTATTCCTGACCATCATACGTAACAAAAATAAAATGTAATTCACTGTATATGTATAACCATCAGATATCAGACTTCTTTCTCTCTTACTTATTAAATATTTCTTCACATATTAAGTTGTATAAATAATAGTAAAACTTATTTTACTTTACCGTAAATAAAAAATATTTTATTAGATTTTGATGGTTTTAACGAAGAACGTTTTGCTGTGATAAGCAAACCTGCAGAAGAAAACGCGCATTCAGAAGCTGAACTTGTAATCGCGGTATGGCATAAATGCAGCATACCAATTTGTACAAATTCGGCAGTGACAACTTCATTTAATTTATTCCACCATTGTAGAGGATCTTCGATATAATAGATTCTGACATATGTAAATACTTTTTAACTTTGACAAGAATAGGATCTTCAGAAAAAATAATGCTTATTATATGTTTCGCAGCCAACTCCAATCGTAATTTTTTAACTCCAAGAAGCTTACATGACTTATTAGGATAATCTGCTACTATTACTACGTTTACGCGAGCGTTACTTTTGTAGTAACTTACAATAATTTCTTCGCGTAAACGGGATTTTGTAGTAACTTACGATAATTTATTCCGCGTAAACGAGTGATATATCGTAAGTTACTACAGAAGTAACACTCGCGTAAACATAGTATATGAAAAAGTAAAACTAAACATGAAAATTTAACTTATATATATCATAAAAATAATAATCTTATATTTGGTGATTAATATAGAAGCTGTTGCAAATATAAACTATGTAAGACTTATATATACTAGGCTTAATTATACAATATTAAGCCTAGATTTTGTAAATCTAGATACTGTAAATTACCTAGACTAAGTATTGCTTAGATATATAGTTTATAAAAACTGTAATAAAAGTTATATATAGCTTAATGGACAAAATTCATATACACTAATTTTTTCATTGTATTAAAAGTATAAACTAATTTTATATAGCATATAATCAAATAGAACCAAATATGGATATATTATTAAAAAATATATATATAATTATATTTCTCATTTTATATATAAAAACAATGTCACTCAATTGGACAATAAGTTTTACTAGAACAAAAATATTTGTTAACATATGATCTAATCTAAAACGTCGCTTAATGTTAATAAATAAAATATAAAAATAATCTAATCTGCTCATTTCTAATATTCAGGGGAAACATTTTGTGGATCATATATATTAAAAATTCCTTAGGAGATTGCTGCTTGTCTGCGAGATTTTCAGCAACACCTCTAACACTTTGAAGAGTCGGATCCAGAGGTGCTCCGCAAATATGAGTTTCATGAATTTAAAATCGCTTTTTTATATTTTGTAAAATAGTTTATTTAAGTTGTTTTACTACGAATGAATCGTATTCATTTACACACATACTACTCTCAACTTCTGACCTGAAAATATTAAAGAAGTAATTGATACAACAGCATCTATTAACTCAGCTTTTTAAATTTGGCGACGCAGGGGTCTACGAAACGCTACGCTAGTACGCTACTGCTGTTGATGGAGGTCGCATTCGCTAGCGCTATCATGGCTCCATGAACGGAGTTAATAGCGTTAGCGTTGGTAGCGCGGTAGCGAGCTCCCCGAACGCACCCTAGAGTACACGAGGAACGTTAGCGCGTGATATAGTGTTACCTCTACGAGGATCCCCGACAGACTGCCTCGAGACGCCTCGAGTTCGAGCGACGGCGCTCTCTCAGGCTTCCCACTATTGGTCGCAGCCCCCACTCCGTCGCCTATTGCGCCGTAGTGCCAGATGTTCCGACTATCTCTTTTCCCCTACCACGCTGTTTACGCGTGCGGGCGCTCTACTACGTCACCGCGGAAATTTCCACCGGATTTGCGCTCGCGCGACCTGCGCGCCCTGGCCCCGATGCACCAGGTTTTCACCTTTTTCGTTTTTCGTCCGCCGACAACGCCGACCTATGCGCACGACTTCTCTTACACTAAGGGACACGCTCCCGGACGACCTCCTCGGAGAAGATGTCCGGGTGACCTGCACCGTGCTTGCCGTTGACGTCGATCCCCTATGACCGATCTTTGGGACCGCTGGAACTCGTTTCCGCCGCTTGTTCCTGGAGATGACGTCCCGGCTTCCGGATTGCTGATCAAGGTCACCAGCTTGACGCCGACTTCCCCTGACCGTCGCCCAGGTGTCGGACGTCGGTCATAGCCTATTATTTCTAGGAAGTAACGCATGGTCCGCAATTTCGCTTATGCTTGGTCGGATCTCGCGGTCGACCTTCCCTGACCACCTTCTATCTCGCGCACGTTGGTTATGGGC
This sequence comes from Temnothorax curvispinosus, assembly GCF_003070985.1. Taxonomy (NCBI): domain Eukaryota; kingdom Metazoa; phylum Arthropoda; class Insecta; order Hymenoptera; family Formicidae; genus Temnothorax; species Temnothorax curvispinosus. Next base: position 180,663 of record NW_020220861.1, on the reverse strand, counting down.
CCTTATTTCCGCGCTTATGCCCTCGGTAAATTATTTCGCGAACGCGGTGTCAGATCGCCTGACCGACTTTCCCTGGCTGACTTCCGTCCCTCGCACGTCAGTCATGGGCTGTTATTTTCGCGTTCAAGCCCTCGGTAAATTATTTCGCGAACGCGGTTTCGGATCGCTCGTTCGACCTTCCCTGACTGACCTCCTTCTCTCGCACGTCAATCATGGGCCGTAAATTTCGAGTTTACGCTTTCGGTAAACTATTTCGCGAACGCGTTCTCGGATCGCTCTACCGACCTTCCCTGACTGACTTCCGTCTCTCGTACGTCGATCATGGGCTGTTCCTTTCAAGTTTAAGCCCTCGGTGAGTTATCTCGCGAACGCGGTCTTGGATCGCTTGACCAACCCTCCATGAAGACCGTGTGTGGCTCAAGCATACTGAACGCGCGTCATGCGCCGGCTCGCGCGAAGAAAATAAACAATATCTGTTGCTCGAACTGAATATCAAGCACCATTTATGAACAATCGACGCCTGTCGTAACTTAGCCTAATTGAGCCCTGGCTCCGCGGACTTCGCCGAAAACGCTTACTAACTATGCGCCGAATGGGAAACGAACCAATACAGAATTAAAACTGAAATTAATATTGGAAATAAGAAATGTTCTTCATCCTCGGAGCGCTCTAATCTAAGTTCCTGGGGCCTTCGTCCCGTTGTCCGCTGGCGGGTTCTCTGCTCTGCTCGCCTGCTATTCTGCTGCCAGCCGCACCGTCTCCGCTGAAAGCCTCTGAATGAAAACGCGAGAGACCTGCCGTGCTAGGAAACGCGACACCGTTCTGTATGGTCGCACGGTCAGGATGAGGCTAGACGGCCGGTCGATTCTAGGAATTCCCGGTGTTTCGGTGACAAGACTACTCGCTACTTGCTTCAAAAAATTCTATCTTGGGAACTAATGGTCGTACGAAGTTTTACAAAAAACCAAATTGCGAGGAATTTTATCAGCTACATTTTTGCTCTGAATGTTTTTTCTCGTAAAACTAATAATTTCCGAGTTATTCGCAAAAAACCCATTTTTGTACTCTTTTTTTTAAGATGGCGCAGCCGGCTCATGCTCTATGTATGGGGACTTTTAGTATGTTTAAAAGAACACTAAAATGAACCTGTATACCAATTTCCAGCTTGCCGGGAATTTTTTCATCCAAAAATCTTAATTTGACTGGGCTAAGAGGTTTTCTCGGGTTAGTAAAATGTGGTATACCGTTGTAAAAAGTAAACTCTTGGCTACAAAATTTATACGGACATTTTTAGTCTACGTCGCTTTGTTCAACCTGGTATAGAGTGAAAACCGACAAAGGTGCAAAAATTGAAATGTCAAAATTGCTGGGGCGGAGTCGTCACTTTATTCTCGGACTGAATTTTAAATAAAAAATCATAATTCCGATCATGAAAAATGATAGGATACATTTTATTAATTATTTTTTAATAAAAAAATAGAAATATTAATTAAAAACACAATGGCGGAAAATAATATAAAAAAAGCGCATACACTTATGTGCCCTACGCTCGCACGAAATGCACTGTTTCTCATCAGCTCTATTCTGTCATCTTTGAGCACACGCAGCACATATTATCCAAGTCCTCGCCGGATTCAATTTTTGCACCTTTGTCGTTTTCACTCTATACCAGTTGAACAAAGCGACGTAGACTAAAAATGTCCATATAAACAAATGATAAAGAAAAGGCCAATAATCGAGCAATAATGGATGTTAATTTTTATAATTATTAATCACATATATGTAAACAACGGAACGTTTCGACTTCACCGAGTCTTTTTCAGCCGTAGAATAATCGCAATGTAATTCCTAACTAACCACATAAAATTCTTAACCTACGCAATGTAATTCCTAACTAACCATATAAAATTCTTAACCTACAGAGCCACATCACCGTTCGAAGGCTTGACAAATACATACAGGGATATTGTCGTTGCATATATGAAGTCAAAGGTAAAAACGGAGGTCGTCAGCGAGCAAATTAACATAATTGATTCCTCGTTAGGAGGCAAAAATAAATCGGATCCGGTCCATAAGAATTGTTGCTTCGTTGTTTTGTCAAGATTGTGTAGTCAAGGTGTAAAAATAGTTGTATATATTTGTTAAAACTTTCAAAGTGCGATGTAATGCTCTGGTTCGTGTTATCTGATGTCAAATGACTGCCCTATAATGTCCGTATAAATTTTGTAGCCAAGGGTTCACTCTTTACAACGGGGTATACCACATTTTATAAAATTATTTATTTTGTTGTTAAAAATCGGCACCAAGAAAATAGTGACGACTTTGCCCCGATCTCCCCTATATAATACATAGCAAGTATACCGCGCATATTATATAATGTATGAATGTATCAAACACATAGAGTTGATACATATTTAACAAAATTTAATAAAATGGCGTACCATAGTAGCGCCACTAACTTCAAAAAATTATTAAACAGACAGTTTTTAGTGTCGTCTACAATACACGGAGTAAGCGTGGAGTAAGGAGTAAGAGTAGGCGTAAGAGGGCTATTTTCGGTTTAAGAGAGCTGGCGTAAGGGCGTAAGCGAAATAAATTAATTTTATTTCTTACTTTTACTCTTACACTTACGCTCGGCCAATCAGAACGCAACAGGCTATAATGCTTACACCTGCCTACTCTTACTCCTTACTCCACGCTTACTCCGTGTATTGTAGAGACGACGCTTTGTTCGTGCGGGCAAAGAATCGTGGGTTGTTTACGTTGCAGAGTTGAAAGTAAATGGTGTCTTGGTGTTTTTTACAATCTCTTACTAATCGTTATGGAACGATACACTTATGCAGAACTCCGGGATACACATATATTTTATTTAAATAAATTATTTAAATAAATTTTGTGCGAATTAAGAATATTTCAATTAGAGAATACGCCATTTACGATCAGGACTGGATTTTGGTAGCCTCATAATATTATTCGCGTGAATTGTTATGTATAATTCTTATCAGATAAGATTATTTCATTGGTATGCTGTCCGCGTAATAAAGATGCTTACATTCACAGGTTTGTACTGACTCAGGATTACTTGGAGAACATGGGTTTCTAATGGAAAGTTGCTCTATTCCGATAACTACACCCTGTATACATATACAGGTTGGTAGTCAAGTACTCTAAAAGATTTTAAAGGATTTCTCACACAAATTCAAGACAAAAGCTTCATATGATCATATGTTTGAAACGGCTTAGTTTAAAAAATACAGGGTGTCAAAGTTAAAAGAAAAATTTTGTTATTTCAAAAAACTTCGACAACCACTCGGGTTATTTTGATGAAACTTTGTGTATGTGTGAAGGACATAAAGACTGATCTTTTGAGGCCATACATTATTTCTTATTTAATCTGGGGCGGACTCAAGGATAAGTGGGTATCCTTTCTTACGAAAAAATACTGGTACACCACTGATTGAATAAGAAATAATGGCCCCTTTGATAAAAAAATTGATAAAACTGATTTAAAAAAAACGATAAAAACCGATACGATTTGCAAAAAATCTTCTTTCCCATCGTAATTTATCGTTTCACATTTAATTTTTGACAGAAATGTTATCGTTTTCTATCGTTTTCTTCTATTCTCTGTTGAAGGCAGATTCAATCGTTGGCATACGATAGAATTCTTATAGTAATTTATTGTTTTCTATCGTTTTATTGGTATTTATCGAGAAGAAATGATTGAAAATCTATCGTAATCAATTGTGTATTTATAATAAAGGAAACTCAAAGTTTTCTATCGTACAATTACGAAAAAAAAACCATAATTATTAATCATGCATCAACGATAGACGATTCAAAACGTACCTTGTCGTTAAGTTATAATAAAAAACATTTGGTAATCTATCGTAAAATCATTACAGCACGAGCGAATGGTTTTCCATCTTATAGTTATGAATGAAAACTTATTGTTTTTTATCGTGCATCAACGATAGACGATTGAAAACGTATCTTATCGTTAAGTTACAACAGACAAAACGTTTGATGATCTATGATAGAATCCCCAGATGCAAATTCGGTAAAAACACACATTAACGGATCCAGTCCCAATGACCATCATCTTGACATATGTTGTCAAAGTTACCCTTCTGAGTGATCTTTAGAAGGTTTTAGCCGTTGTTCGTTTATTAAAAAGTTGTTTACGAAAAAAATTTGAAAAATATAGCAGTTATTTTGAGTATTAAAAGGTATGAACGACTAATATGTATGTGGAAATATAGTACACGTATGAACAAAGGAAAGTCATTTAAAGCAGTGAATCGTTAATATATTGAACAGTCTTTTTGAAGTCATTTAAAGCAGAGAATAGTTGGCATAGAAAAGTACATATACAATTTTATGTGTTAGAAAGCATGAACACAAAGTATTTTCTGCTTTAACTATAATCGTATGATTATAATTGTAAATATTATTTATTGAATGCATATGGAGCTCCACTCCTTCTTCGCAGATAGATATGAGTGGGAGTGGACATTGGTTCGCGTGGAAAGTTGAAAACCCGAACTGTACAATGATAGATTTTGTTTCGCCTTATAAACAAGAGTAAGGGTGTAACAAGGTGAGGTAGATCTCGCTTTGGATGAAAAATACAATGCTGTCCAGAGAACCATCTACGCAAAGCGAGGTCCACCTTACCCCACCCCATCCCTGCTTACAGAGCGAAAGGTCCATCATTGTACGGTTCGGATTCTCAACTTTTCACGCGAACCGAGGCTCACCCCTGCTTCAGGAGGAGGGGCTACCACCCCTCCCCCGTCTACATGTGTTCATATATATCAGCAAATTACTTCTCTTAGCACTGACACAAACTGTTATATTTCTTAAACTTTTTTGTTAATAACTTTTTAATAAACAATGAGCGACACTTGAAACACCTTTTGATAGTTACTCAGGACCATGTTCTTGACAATATATGTCAAGGTCAAGATCTTGGGACTGTTAATGTGTATTTTTACAATATTTCAATAATTTTATAGAATATCCAAAGTGAGGCGTGACGTCGGTTTAAATTTGTTTCAACAGCTTTTTGGAGCAGACTGCGATTTTCTCAAGTAAGAATAAATAAATAATCATTCAATTTCATCGCTATAATATAATAATATATTCAAGTCATAATAAAGAAATATTTAATATAAAATAAATACACGACTTTCTTGACATTACCACCGCACTGTGTTAGCGTAAGAGCCTCCGCATAAGACTCTTGTATGGTAACGTAACGTAACGTAACGTAGATCAACGCACAAGAAACGTATAACGCCATAACCGATAGATTTTTTGTGCGTTGACTCACATTACGTTACGCTACGTTACCATACCATAAACTGAATTGGCAACGTCCTTACTCCGCTACTCCGAACGCACTATGGTTGCGATCTGGGAGAATTTGTAGTAGCAGGGCGCATAAGTTTTTTTAGTCCTAACCCCCTCACTCTTCGCTGTTCAGAACAGCTGTAACCCAGTGCGATGTTTGAGGGTTAATATAGTTTACTATAAATATATATTATTATAAACTATTGGTTTATTATATTTACTAAATATCATGCATCTTTATCTCCCAAAACAATGAAACTTTTGCTTCAGTAATTTTTTTTATAAAATTTAAAATTTTTTCAAAAATTTGTTAGACGTAACTCCTAAAATGGAACACGGTAAACATGGCGTTAAGGGAACCCACTTCCGATGACCTTGAATTTAACATATATTGTCAAGGACACCCTCCCGAGTAACATGCAAGTAATTTTAGTCGGAAGTCGCTTTTTATTAAAAAGTTATTTACAAATAAAGTTTGAAAAATATAGCAGCTATTTTGAGTATTGGAAGGCATAAATGACTAATATATATGTCGAAATAGTTCACGCATACACTTTCCACGCGAAATATTCTTTCGGCGTATTGATTAGTGACGCGCTTTAAAAGTATTTAAGTGTTTAAAGCGCGTCAACTAACCTATGTAGGTTAGTAACGCGCTTTAAAAGTATTTAACTGTTTAAAGCGCGTCACTAACCTACATAGGTTAGTTGACGCGCTTTAAAAGTATTTAACTGTTTAAAACGCGTCACTAACCTACATCAAAATAGCTGCTATATTTTTCAAACTTTATTTGTTAATAACTTTTTAATAAAAAGCGACCCCCGACTAAAATCACTTGCATGTTACTCGGGAGGGTGTCCTTGACAATATATGTTAAATTCAAGGTCATCGGAAGTAGGTCCCCTTAACGCCATGTTTACCTGGAACACTCTGTGTGCGTGTATTTAATATACAAGAGAAGATTGAAACACACGTGCATCATGCGCCAACGATATTTCGCGAGTGGAATGTTGGCAAAGAAGAGTAAAATGTAATCGAGTGCCATGCAACAAAAAACGGATGTAGAAATCTTGAATTCGATTAAGTAGTTGTAGCATATTCAGTAACTCACGAATAGATAAATGATGATTGTTTTTAGTAATAGGGGAGACCGGGGCTCATTGGCACAGCTTTCACAATTTCGGCATTTGATTTTTTTAACAACTAATTATCATGATTAAACAGTACTAATATGATAGAGAGAACCTTTTTCCACATTTTTATGCCAGGAACAATCCTGTATACTGTATAATAGTTCTTTTGTAATAAGTGAAATACGATCGAACATGCTGCATTGTAGCCAGCTTGCCCCGATGCCGCGATGGTAGGGTAAGTTGGCTACACGACAAAAGTCCACGTTAAATTAATGAAAACGTAATAGAAATACAAAACAGGTAGCAGATATGTATTTCTTGATAAAGATTGTATCTATTAAAGTTGTAATTGTTAGAACAGAGCTAAAATCGCACTCGCGTTCCGGTAGCAGGTTATCTTATGAAGAAATAAAGGATCGAGGGGTATATACTATAATTATTTATTGTGTTACAAAAACGCGCTCGCGTCTACACACGTCTCGAGAAAACTAAACGCAACTGCCTTAAAAAAAAAGTTCAAATAGGCGAAGCTAGCGCGCCTCAACGCCGCCACAATAATGAAAAACTACTAGCCGCGCTTTCCGCCTTACCGACACGAAAAACCTACTGCTTCAATAGTAATGATCGAATAGCAAAATACTGTTGCAGAAAAATATTGTAAACTATTTTAGATGTAGCTTTCTTCAATATAAAAATATTAAATATATGGGGCATTCCATGCCAAATCGACCTGGATTTGACTCTCGACCTCTCGGATTTGATCGGCGATTTTTCATGTTATTGTTCCAACTCTAAAATGCACTCAAAATTTTTTTTATATTTTTTTTATAAAATTGATTTAGTTATAATTTTTTAAACCGACATATTGATGGCCACAATTTAAAAATCTGAAAAAATTCTCAAAAATCTTGTGTCAGATATAAAAATTTTTAAGTCTTGACCCAAAGTGGGGCGGCGTTCACTTCTAATTTTTTCAAGCTTTTTTCGCGTTTTTTTTTTTTTTTAATATTGAAATTTTTCGCATTTGTCGGAAAGTTGATGCCTTCATGATATAACAATTTTGTATAGCAACTTGCCAGCAACTTGTTGGCAACTTATGCTGTGGTCTAAAATCGTCTGATTCAAAATTCGAGCTGTTGCTGTCATGTTGCTGTAATAATTCATAGGATCACACAATGCTATCATATTGTTAGCAACGCGAAGTAAATTTGATGCTGCTCTCTTGCCGACAACTTGCTGGCAATACATATATCCAATGTTGCCTGCGTGTTGCTTCAAATATTAAATTACTCGAAATCAATTGAACCAAATGTACGGCAAGTTGCCAGCATCATAAGCAATTACAGGTTTGCGCGATTTTGCTCAGACACGCTTTGCTATTTGGGATGTTTATTGTCCTACACTCAGATAACAACTACGATTACGTGATCGAAAAGCCCGGTCTACAATTGCGTAAATGTAGGGTTGTAGAAGTAGGAGTAGTAATAGTCGTGAATCTTGTACAACGGATCAATCTACAATAAAGTAACGATACGTTGTAAACTTGATTAAAGAAACCAATCAGAGTGCAGTGTGTATTTCGAATGTGGACAGTTTAGTTGTTCACCATGATGGATACAGAGACAGAGTTGTTGCTATTATTACTGCTATTAAATTGTGAATAAGTATGTGAATTTATTGTGTGCTGTATATTTAAAAATGAGAAGGCAAGTGCTAAGAAGATGGTGGGTGCGTCCAATCAATCAGCGACGAGATGAATTAGGATTTCATTCCAACCTCGTATCAGAACTATTGTTGTCAGACCATGAGGAGTTTTTCTCATATTGCCGTATGTGGCCTGAAAAATTTAAACTTTTGTTCTCTATAAATAAGTCGTTTTATTTCGACCCAACTGGCCAATTGATACAAGAATTGCACGACGTTTCGACCGAATTTTGGTCCTTATCAAGTGCTTTTATTCGAGTTACACCGATCCGCATAACGAAATTAATTGCATCGTTGACGTGGTGTCCTGACTACATCAAGACGAACGCAAAGCTAAACACAAGAGAAAGAATTTATACATTCAACAATAGAAAAACTCTACAAAATTATTACAATATCACGATAGTCAAAAACAATAAAGTCAATTAGCATTGTAAAATTAGTTAAAAGCTTACAACTCTTATGCGTTCCAAGACAAACGGTGATACATGAAATCAAAACGTCACCAGCCATATCGAGGCATAACGTCCGAACTGTAAGACAGTCAAAGTCGAACTGAAGTTGTCAAATAAAGTTGTCGTGCAATTCTTGTATCAATTGGCCAGTTGGGTCGAAATAAAACGACTTATTTTGAATTATTTGCTGGCGACGGAAATTGTTTTGTTTATTTTGTTCTTTATGGTGCATCCCCTTCTCCTAAAAAGAAGCCGCGGTGGAGACGGGCACTTCCGGTAAAAACTGAAACTTGCAGCCACTCTTGCGTGAGTAATTTTCTTGCTTTAATTATGACCTTGAAAAGTATCCTTTTTTTTGCCAGATGTATTTTAAACTAGATATATACAATACCTGCACAGATTTCTCGCACATGGCGACAGTGTTAAGTTGAAGGCATGGGAGTTTCGGATTGGTAGATCTACTATGTATAAAATTGTGAATGAAGTGTTTCAAGCCATTTGGACAGTTCTACAGCCTTTGTATCTGCCTGAACCTTCGCCTGAGTTATGGATGCAAGTAGCTGAAGATTTCTACTCGAAGGTGCAGTTTCCCAACTGTGTTGGGGCCATAGAATTTGCATGGGCGCCACATGCAAATTCAAGCTCCTGGCAACGCTGGTTCTGAATTATTTAATTACAAGAAATACTTCAGCCTTGATGGCTTCTTGCGACGCGTCATATAAGTTTACATGGGTGGATATAGGACAGTATGGTAGATATATATTTCAATTTTTTTTACTTCAGTCTGAGTATTTCCATAAATAAAAATTTTGTTTAGAATATATATATTTATGCATCTCTTATTATATTCATATTACGTAATTACATGTAATTACATATTATGTAATTCTGTGAGTGATGGAGAAGTGTAGAATAATTCTGCACTTGCTGATGCTTTGGAGCATGAAGAAACAAAGCTTCCTCCTCTTAAAATGTTGCCCGGAAGTCACATAAATTCCTCACGTATTTGTGGCAGATAAGGCATTTCCGCTCAAACTTTATCTCATGAGTCCTTATCCGCGTACTGCCTTGCAGGATAAACAGCGAGTTTTTAATTATAGACTCTCCCGTGCTCAAAGAGTTATAGAGAACACTTTCGGCATTCTCGTATCTCGATGGCGTATTCTCAGGAAGTGCATATATGCAATAACCCTCACAATGCACAAATTATATTTCAAGCTTTGGTATGCCTGCATAATTTTGTGATGACAGAAGAAAGTAAGGAGACACCTCAGCATCGTACTTATTGCCCCTCTAATTATGTGACCAAGAAGATGAAGAGGGGAATACAATTCCTGGAACTTGGCGGACTGAAGAAAGTGAAACAAGGCTGCATAGGATTGGACGAGTCGGTGCCAATAATCCAACTAGAACATCTGCTCAGCTCCGGGATACACTTTGCGATTACTTCATTTCGGAAGCTGGTGAAGAAGTTGCTCCTTGGCAGTATCAACGAGCATTCCGTGGTGCTATTATAAACCCGCCACACTTTTAATAAAGGTAATATGGTAACTTTTAGTAATACTTGGATTTAAGATGGACATGCTTATACATATTTGATACGTTTTCAGGAAAGATTGGTGAACCCATGCCGTTTATAGACGCTGTGAACGTGCAAAATATTTTCGAGGAAATTGCGAAAATTATAATTTTCTGTCACAGACGAGGGCCCGATTTAGGGCTGAAACGTTTGATGTTTTTAAATGTATTGACTAACAATTGTTAAATATAATTTTTCCGCATATTAGATCTTGCGTCAGCTCTCATAGCCCATTATTTACTTAATTTATTATAATTTTCTGTTTCAGTTGCATATAAAGGTACACAAAAAATTAATAATATGTATTTTTCATTAAAAGAAACATTATATTGTAGGATAGAAATATATTATTACTACATCAAAGCATTACATCTTAGGAGAGGAATGTCTCTATAAATCTTATAGTATATATTTTATATAAATCTTGGTATATCACTTTATACTCTTATTTATTATACTCTTATTATAGTATAAATAAGTATAATTCATAGCATTTGTACGATCCATCGAGACCTTTAGCTTAAATAAACGTATTTATACTTATACCTGTACTATATCAATATATTGTTTTATCACTATCTATATTATAAAAAGAATTTTATGATATAGATTTTATATTATTATTGCAAAAAAAACTTATATTAATATTGCAAAAAGTTATAGATATTAATGTTGCAAAAAATAATTTTATATTAATATTGCTTTTTGATTATAGACCAAAATTATTAACTGATAAAATATATGTTTAAACTGAATATAATTGAAAAATCACATTTTTTAAATCTAAAGTGTTGTTAGTTCATCAACCTATTAGTTATCAACTCAAACTTAATTATTAGTTGGTTTACCAACAGGAACTATTAGTTTACCAACAGTTAACCAAAATTATTAATTTTTTAATACTAATTCTTACATTGTTTCTGAGTTCTGCTTTTCTATAGTATACTTCTGTATAATCTGTAATATTTCAATAATACATTGTAATTGTTTTTCTTCTGGCACTCTTGCAAGTACTGCTTTAACAGACAGAAATAAAGAATCCTCTGGCTTATTTTGAGTTCTAAAGGTAGGACCTTGCAAACGTTGAGTGACCATCTCTGTCAGTGCTGTTATATTAGACGAATGTTTTTCTATAGCACAAGCCACACTTTCATGAGTTTTCTTTTTCTTTGTGTAAAAGAAATCCGGTATAGGAACAGTTCGTTTCAAAGATGATGATGGATTCATCAATGGAACATTTTCCATCTCAGATTCTGTAAGAAAGAAAGCACACATGAATGATAAAGAATAATTACTAACAATGTACTAATTATATGCATTAACTAAAAATAAGATTATATACCTGTAGATAAAATACTGTTTTCCAAATATGAATTTTATAAGGAGGAGCTAGGAAATGGAGTGTTCTGTAGTGTTGTTGGTGTTGTAGGTGGAGAAGATGATGGACTTGGCGTCTGAATGACATTCTTTGTAAAGTTAGATGATGTTCTGCAAAAAAGATAACATTGTCACGTGACAATTATACGTATAATAGAAACTAATCATATTGACAAAGAATAGACTATTCTATAATATTATCTTACCGTCTAGATTTAATCACATCTTTTAGAAATTCTAAGTCTTTATAGAGCGGCCAGTTACTGACATACATTGGTTGCCCTGCCCCGGTTCCGGATTAGGGGGCGCTCTCCTTTTCTTTTCTTACTTCTCGACCAAATTTTCGTCTCAATTTATAGAATTCTTTCTCGGCATTCGGACCTGAAACACATACCGAAAAATTGTAACAAAGAGAAAAAGGGTAGCATATAGTAGTAATTGATAAGTACTCAACCTCAAAAATTTTACATTCGCAACTCGATTACTTACCGGAAAGTACAGTGGTCAAAACATTTCCGATACTCGTCCAGCACAAACTTTTCATTTGTTGGTCTTTATGTGAAATGCACCGTTTTTTCCACAAACATTCGTTTGCTTTTACTAGCCCAATCAACACTCTACACAATATCAAGTTTAAACAAGTTTTATCTTCAAACTGAGCACTTTCTTCGCATTCCATGATGAGATCTTTATAACGGTCTTCACTTGTCTGTCTTTCGCATTTCGACATAAACAATGTGGCGCGACCGGCGTGACGTGTCTAGAGATCCTATAGTGTAACAGAGATTCGCCAATGATCACGTGA
>NW_020220861.1:140928-153255 GCF_003070985.1 Temnothorax curvispinosus | reverse complement strand
ATGAATTCCTTTCGAACTCTTAAAAGTCTTATTTTTAGACCAGAATGGTACGGAAGAATTTATTTCATAATTTGGGAATTAAAAAAAAATTCTTTTTCCCATTCTCTTTGCTATCTGGGTATCTCTTAAAAAATTAGTGAAGTTTAATTGACTAATGTTTAGAAATTGATGATTTTATTAAAAGTTAATTTCAGTAATTAAAGTTGCAAACTAATTTATTTTTTGAAATCATAATTAAAATTCAGAAAGGTCTTGTTTAGAAAAAAAGTCAATCAAAATGTAGCCAATTATATAAGAAAATAAATTAAAAATAGACTCAAATAAAGATTCGCATACATTGATATGTGATCAATTATATATAACATTGCATATTCTTTTCCTTAAGCTGAGATATAATGCAAATGTAATGCAAATGTAATGCAAATTAGATAATACGGTACAGAATCTGTTATTATATTTAAAAAATGATAAGTGAGCAAATATTTTTCAGAATTAAAAAAAAATTGTATTCCTAAAGTTTCACATTTTTCAAATCGTACTATAAATGAAAGTTTTAATCGATCTCTTTAGAGTTACACTTCTCTCATCCATCACTACACTTCTCCTCTCACTTAACCCTTTGGACCAACGGCTTAACGTCTCTTTCCGAAAGACGGAGCCCAGTTTGCTCCGCACAAGAGTCTTTCTCGCATGGAGGGTACAGTTTTCGGAAATAAATTCCATGTTTACGTGCTCAAGTGGACTCGAACCTGGTTTCTCAGATTACGAGCTGGCGCTCTACCACTAGACCACACTGTCGCCTCAAATCGTACTATAAATTGTTAAATTTAAGTTAATATTAAATTTTATCAATTAAGTGCAACAATGAAGAGAAGCTTTAAAAATTTATCACAAATTGCAAAGAAACTATTTTTTCTTTCAATTATTTTCTAAAAAAACAACGTATTCAAAAATATTCACCATAAATTTATTTTCAACAAATTACAATGTTCTTCATAATATATATTATTTAAACATTATATAAGTGCCACTTATAAACACTATGCCACGACGTAATTAGTGTGCAGATAATCTCCTGGTAAAGTAGAGAATAAAAACATATTTCTTTCTCTCTCTTTCTCTTTCTTTTCTCTCTGTCTCATTAACATTTAAAGATAAGACAGTTATGTGATTCATTAAATTTCTGTACGTTTTTTGTCAAATATTTTTTCGTATTGAGATTAAGAATCTATTACGTTTGAAACAGCTTTATAAATTGCTTTTGTATAAATTACGCACAATCAGAAAATATATCAGACACAATTAGGACTAGACGATTTGATATTCAAAATAGATACTCGTGTAATTGCACGGAAGAAAGACATGTTGCAGGAAAATTTGTAACGTATTATTTTTTTAATCTTTCATTGAATGGCCTTTTTACTTACCTTCGTTCATTACGTGAATAAAGAATCGTTATATAATATAGCTCAATTTGTCAATAAAAATTCTATCTACGTATAATTTAATTGAAATTCTATATTTGATTTATATGATATCTAGAATCCATATGAGCATCATAACACGGCGTGCCATGTGTCATCTAAGCACATCCAATCTCCAATTTTAATTCATAAATTTTTTACTCGTCGTTTATGATAATTTGAACAAATGCTACGTTAATTTACAGATGGTACATCAAATGATAAAATTATTCTCTTCAATCCTACAAGAAAAAAGAAAAGAGAGTACTCTAATAATCAAAGTAGCATTGTACTATATTGTCATTGTGAAAAGGCTACTCATGAAAAGATATATGCAATATTTGCGCCATATTTAGGCCTTCATATTTGTAAATATTCATAGAACACTGTAAAAGATAATCACAACGTAGATATCTTTGCGTATAATTTCTACTCTTTTGTGCAAGTGTGATCATTCTGAATGGTTATCCTAAAGTCATAGCAATAGTCATGGCGAGATTTGCTTAAATATCACGAGGGTCGTGCGGATCTGGAAGTTTCTGCCAGTTCGGTTCAACGCCCCAAATCTCACGTGCGTACTCTGCGATTGTACGATCTGATGAGAATTTCCCCGACGATGCTATGTTATAAATAGTCATTTCTACCCACTTGCTCTCGTCCTGAAACAATTAGCAAATGATTACGTACTAGGGCGATTTTACAGAATAAAATTTTGATATAAAAAAACCTGAAAAAATTTGTAACGTATTATGTGGACACTACTTCCAATTGTCTTCTAAAGATACAACGATTATTTTTAACATTAAATGGCTCCACATAGGTTTCCAACTTTCCACGCGAGCTGTACAATGATAGATCTAGTTTCGCACTACAAGCACCGGACGATATGGAGCGATTCTTGCTTTGCGTGGAAAGTTGGAAACTCATGTGGAACCATTATGTAATGAATGTAATAAATTGTATACAAAGTAAAACTAGAATCATCTCAACAATATATGTCAAGATGGAGGCCATTGGAGCTGATTCTAATTGGAAGTGGCGCCTGTATAAATAAGTACCCTTGTAACCTTTTGAAGATTACTCAGGATCGTGATTTGACAATAATGTCATTCAAGCTTACTTTGTATATCGACATATTTAATAGATCCAGATAATTTATAACATCTATTATATATACAACTTTATATTTAAAGTAATTTCATATGTTATGAAATTGTTAATGTGTTCCTCTCTTTTACTTCATTCCCAATTGAAAATAGGTTTTCTTTAAATAAGCTATACATATATCTTTTTATAGATTTTGAATGTAAGTTATGTTCACTTGAAAAACATTGCAACAGTTTTCAAAATCTTCAATTTTCTACATCACTAAATTAAAAAATGATAATGTAAGGAATCACGATTGCATAACAAAGATATGAAAAAATTATTCCTCCTCGCATTGTAGAAAGAGATGCAAAATATAGAAAAAAATTTTATATTAAAAAAATATTTTTTTAATTTTTTAGCATTTATAATTAAAATGTATATCCTATTATTTTCCATAAAAAAACGTCATTGTTCGAATAAAGTTTTTCCACAACCTTTTCAAATAATTTGCTATCTTTTTGTTTCTGTATAAAATAATGTAAATCTTTTTTTGTTAGTTTTTTATAAATAAAAGTTTATGCGAAAGTTAATTGGTTGAGTACCTGATAGACTTTGCTGACATAATCCTGCATATTTATATAGCTCTCGTAATCGGCCAAGAGTAGGAACCTATCCCACTTAAGCAATACGTCAGCGATATCTCGGAATTCATCGGGATTGTTTGGGCTGAAGAATCCTCCTTGGATTTGATCGATACATTGTTTGGCTTCCGGCAGCTTAGTATAGTAATCATACGCATTATAGCCTTTACTTTTCAGAGCTTCCACTTCTTCCACTCTCATGCCGAAAATGAAGATGTTGTCATTACCCATCTCCTCCGCCATTTCTACATTTGCCCCGTCCAAGGTGCCAATGGTCAACGCACCGTTCAACTATAAGAATAATACAAAGTTTCATTGTCTGGATAAACCCAATTTTACGACAAAAATAATTGTAACTGCAATCAAATTTCATGTGAAATACAAATTAAACGAGATGACAGGAAATAATTAAAATTATTTATGATTTTACACACACATTTGTCAAATATGTTTGAGATTACTTATTGAAATTATTTTGCCAGGCATGTAGGCAAGTACGCAGTCTCAATTTTATTTCGTTACCAAATATATTACTGACCATAAATTTCATGTTACCAGTGCCAGACGCCTCGGTGCCAGCAGTCGAAATTTGCTCGCTCAAATCTGCGGCCGGTATGATCTTTTCAGCCAAAGTTACACGATAATTTTCAAGGAAGATCAACTTGAGCTTATCCCCAATGATCGGATCATTATTGACCACATTAGCGACGCTGCAGATGAGCTTGATAATCTTCTTCGCCAAGTGATAGCCTGGTGCCGCTTTACCGCCTATCATCACAGTTCTCGGAACAAAATGAGCAGACGGATTTCTTTTTATTCGATTGTATAAAGTGATAACGTGTAAGCAATTCAACAATTGTCGTTTGTACTCATGTATGCGCTTCACCTGTCAACAAAACGTAACAATTTAATGCTGTATCATTTAATCTCGAACCTTGAACCTTTTTTCGTGCAATTTATGAATATATCACAGCATATTTTCCATAGCCGTAATGTGCAATTACGTATTATATAAGGCAGTTGAAAAAAATCATCCGGTATCTTTTTGACTTTATTACGGTCTTCTGACTGATTTCTTAGCAGAAATTTCAAGATTTATAGCATTTACAAAATTTTTAACATTTTATATAGATATGCGTAATAAAAATCTCATAAATTCTATTAAAGTCCAATTGAAATTATATAACTAAAAATTATAACTTTATCTTCTATCTTAAGGAAGAATTCTCTATAATTAAGAAAGAATTTTCTACAATTAAGAGAGAATTCTCTTTTAAAACTTAATTTGTCAAACATTTCTCATTTTCAATTATTAATTACTTAAAAATAATATTTTTATATTTTTATCAAAGGATCAATCGATTTTTATTAAGGGGGTCGTCTGGTCAAGAGGCTGTTTTTTTGGGGGAATTTTTTGTAAGGAATCATAAGAATACACTTTGTTGAAACTTTTACATCATATTTATTGATATTTGAAGAGTATTTAGAAATTTTTCCAAGTTAATATATGGCCAAGAATCCGCTGTAGAGCGCCCCGACGACAGCTGTGTAAAAAAAAACGGTACCCACGATTCCGGATCTCCAGTTCATCCAAAAAAAAAAAAAAAATCCTTTTAATCTATGGATGTGTGTCTATCGTGTGAACTATTTTTATCTCTCTCTATACTATCTCAATTTTTGCCAACGTTTTGAAGAAAAGTTTCATAATAACGTTTTTTTATACGAGGATTTTTTTTTTTTAGGATGAACTGGAGATCCGGAATCGTGGGTACCGTTTTTTTTTTACACAGCTGTCGTCGGGGCGTTCTACAGCGGATTCTTGGCCATATATCAACTTGGAAAAATTTCTAAATACTCTTCAAATATCAATAAATATGATGTAAAAGTTTCAAAAAAGTGTATTTTTATGATTCCTTACAAAAAATTCCCCCCCAAAAACAGCTCTTGACCAGACAACTCCCTTAAAGGAGAAATCGGTCAAAGAATTTAATAAATGAAAAGGGGATTCCCCGAAACATTATGAGCTCTTTTCGTTGCCTGCATTCTGACCTGGATATCAAAGATAGATGCTGAATTAACCCGAACACCATATTCCTTCTCTAATATTTGGGCTAATCGCAATTTGTTTTCCTGTTTGACTTTAACAACATTACGCTGGAACACTGGATCCTTCGCCCATTTCTTCAATTGCTCTAACTGCTCCAGATGAACTGTCCATTCACTACCAATTTTCTATAAATTATAGAAAAAACCACACAAAATATACATTATATACAACAAAAATCGTGGTTATTGAAATAATACTCCATATTGAGTACTTACTTCCTCGATTATATCAGATAGATTTGGATTACATAGCAGCAGCCATCTTCTTGGTGTAATACCATTAGTCTTGTTTTGAAATTTTTCTGGCGTCAGTTCGTAAAAGTCTCGGAAGCTAACGAAAGGTAAATGAAATTAAATATTCCATCAATTTTTTCCAAGCATTGTTAGCTCTTACAAAGAGAACTCTACATACACACTGTCTTTGATAATTTCTGAATGGATGCGAGCAACTCCGTTTACGGCATGACTACCGACGATTGACAGATGAGCCATGTTGACCCTCTTCTCACCTTCCTCTTCTATTAAAGACATTCGACGAATTCGATCCACATTGCCGGGCCATTTGGCCGCGACGTTTTGAAGATGCAGGTGATTGATTTCATAAATAATCTGCAAATGTCTCGGAAGAATGCTCTCCAGCATACTGGTGGGCCATCTCTCTAACGCTTCAGGAAGAACCGTGTGGTTTGTATAGCCGCAAGTACGTATCGTAATGTCCCAAGCCTAAAAGTTGAGATATTTGTTTCGAGTGTTTATGCGTGTAATAAAGACATTCTGTCAACGATGTCATTCATTCTGTCAATGACGTCAAAGGAGGGTGTACTTATTGAATTTATAATTAGATAAAAGTCGGAAATCCAAAAAATTCTGTCATCTATAGTAATGGATTCAAAACATACCAAATTACATCGGATGCTCGACGATAATCTCAAATCGTTGTAAATATTCAAAACAAAAAATAATTATAATCTTTGAAAGCATTTAATATTTCAAATAAAATAATCCGTTAACTAAGAGAACTGAAGAAAAAAATAAGTAAATTCTAAAATATATATAATAAATTTATATAATCACGTATAATTATATATAATTTTATCTGTCAAAGATATAGAAATAATGTACATAATGCGCATACTGAAAAAAGCGAAATTTCAGTTTTATCGTTTAAACTTATCTATGTAGATTATATATGATTATATATAATCACATATAAACTTTAAATTCGGATTATCCAATAGATGGCATTCGATAGGATTCGTTTCTCGTATTTAAAATTAGACGAACAATGATATAAAAACGGTATCAAGAGACACACGGCACTGTCTCACGTCAAGCAGTGCCAAGTTATAATATATATATATAGAATAAATCTTTCACTTTTTATTTATTCATTATATATTATAATATAAAATTATATATAATTATATATATATAATATATATATATAATATATATATATATAATTTTTATATATAATTTTATATAATACATAATCCTTTGAAAGTAAACCTTAATATAAAGTTATATATAATTATATAAAATTATATCATGCCAATTTTGAGATATAATTATATATAGTTATATATGATTATATACAATTTTTTTTCCCGGGAATATTTTAAACCAAAAGTTGTTTGATTTCGAGAAACGCTAATAATGATTTTAATTTGATTTTGACTCAATGTTATATCAAAGTTACTTTCATTTTTCTTAAATAGAATAGAATAAAATATAAATTAATTTTACATATAAATTTTTTTTACATAAATCAGTGCCTCTTGATATTCTGCACATAAAAGTATAATAAAACTAATAAACTTAAAAAAATTACTAGTTTATGAAATAATTCATATTCTAAGATACCTTGATATAAAATATAAAACACATTATTTTTATCTATCTATCCATCCTGTGTAAAAATATTTTTTTCTCATCACTTTTTCTTGCAAGAAATTTCACAGAAATGTTTTTCTTCAATTTTGATGGAGCTTTTAATATGTTGTATTCTGAATATTGTGAATCAAAATAAGGAACGTATTTTTTTATACGTGCCCAATCACGTTTAGAGAATAAAACACCCCTTTAAAAAAAATTATTTTGTTTTATTATCGGAATGAATATCGCTCAAAACTATAAAAAATAGAAAAAATGTATTTAAAATAAAAGTTAAGTAGTTTTAAAAGTACTTTAAAATAATTAAAAAAAATTTTATATTTAAAAAATTTTTTTTAAATAACGCCACCACTTAACATTTTGGCAAAAGTTTACAATAACTTACACAGCTCGGATTACTTTGACCTTGACATATGTTGTCAAGGACATGATTCTGAGTAACTTTTCCTTATAACTTAATCGGCGGTCGCTGCTTATTAAAAAGTTATAAACAAAAAAAGTTTGAAAAATATAGCAGTTATTTTGAATATTGGATGGCATAAATGACTAATATATTGTCGAAATAGTTCACGCATATACTTTTCACGCGAACCTAGGTTCACCCACACCCTCCCTGCTTTCGGGGGAGGTGCGGTAGCCCCTCCCTCGCTTACGTGTACTGTTTGGTAAATATTGGCTATGGTAAACAAGCTTGTAAAGTGCGCCACTAATCTACATATCTATACACGTAAGCGAGGGAGGGGCTACCGCATCTCCCCCGAAAGCAGGGGGGGGTGGGTAAACCTCGGTTCGCCTGAAAAGTGTATGCGTGAACTATTTCGGGGCTACCGCACCTTCCTCGAAAGGAGAGGGAGGGTGTGGGTAAACCTCGGTTCGCGTAAAAAGTGTATGCGTGAACTATTTCGCGGCTACCGCACCTCCCCCGAAAGCAGGGAGGGGGGAGTGTAGGTGAACGTCGGTTCGCGTGAAAAGTATATGCGTGAACTATTTCGACATATATATTAGTCATTTATGCCTTCCAATACTCAAAATAGCTGCTATATTTTTCAAACTTTTTTTGTTTATAACTTTTTAACGAATAACGACCGCCGGCTAAAAACTTCTGAAGGTCACTCAGGAGGGTGACCTTGACAACATATGTCAAGGTCAAAGTAATCCGAGCTGTGTAAGTTATTGTAAACTTTTACCTAATAAAATTATGCTTAAAAAAATTTGTTTTCTTAATTTAACAATGTTTTCTTGAAATATCTTTTTTCTGTGCATAGACAACTTCTATATAATAAACATACCTCCTCCCAAGAAAGTTTTTCAACATCAATGAGAATTCTCATCAGTTCGGGAATAGCTAGCGAGGGATGCGTATCATTGAGTTGAATAGCTACTTTATCAGGGAAAGCTGTGAAATCTGTTCTATGATGCTCCCTTGAGCCGAATTTGCTAGACTTGTATCTTCGGATGATGTCTTGCAGAGTGGCAGCTACCATAAAGTATTCCTGCTTCAACCTAAGTTCTTTGCCCTCGAAGAAATTATCGTTAGGATAAAGAACTCTGGAGATATTTTCCGCCAAAGTACGATCAATCACAGCCTGTATATAGTCACCGTCGTTAACTGAAAAAGTCAACGATATATGGAAAAACTGCTGTCATATGCGGAAACTTATCGGTTTGATACTTACAGAACTTCAAATTAAATTCTGTGGGCGACTTTGCGGACCACAGTCTTAATGTATTGACAACATTGTTTTTGTAGCCAGGGATTGGACTGTCATAGGGCATAGCAAAAATGACCTGTAACAACCAATATTACTATTATTTACGGATCATTTATACGAAGTGTTTTAAAATCATTGAACATTCTTTTAATCGTAGCTTTTCTACATTTAGAGATAATTTTTTCTCGACCAAAACATCATGAAAGCTCATTATTTTCTTTCTAACTTAATTCGCTTTTGTATACCAACTTTTAATTAAAATTCTGTTGAAACGAGAATAATTTGACATTGGTGCACATAATTCCGTCATACATTTTTTCTTGCAAGATTTCTAACTTAAATTTTCTATTAAAATTGTTCGAAAATTGCCTCCGCATTTTCTTTAAAAAAGAGGGACAGTCCAAATTGGTTGTGATATATAGTGAAAGCGACATTCAGCAATATACATTCTGAGTGCAAAGTATCATACATTAAAATAATCTATTACCTGCGTATTCACCCATTTCTTGCCCTCAGGGGTATCAATCACGTGACCGTAAAAGTTCACCGGCAGCATAAATTCTGGCCGAGCTTTCTCCCAGGGATTGCCATATCTAAGCCAATCGTCAGGCTCCTCTATTTGCTCGCCATTCTTTATCTTTTGTGCGAATATACCGTATTCGTAACGTATACCATATCCGTAAGCGGCTAAACCTAACGTGGCCATGCTGTCCAAAAAGCAGGCTGCTAGACGACCTAGTCCTCCGTTACCGAGTCCAGCATCTTCCTCGAGTTCTTCCAATTCTTCTATATCCAAACCCATCTACGAGAAATGGGTACATTTACACAATAAATTCGCATATAAGATGATTAAGAGTCGACTGTTTTCTAAGCAAAGCTAAAAAAAAATGGTAAAAAATTATAATATATAAAAAGATAACTTTTTCAAACGCAAAAAATGATGTCCCTGCATTTTAATAAAATGCTAAGAACTCGAACTATATCAATATTAGAATAAAATATCCAAAAAAGTTACAAAAATTGATGTGTACTATAATTTTATATTTGACATCGAGATAGGATACTTTCAAGTATTGTTTAAAGTTTCTTTTAGAAAAATGTTAAAAATGATTAAAATTATATTATAAAAGTTTTTCATTATATTCGACATATTTTTCTGTAATAAATTTATTTTATTAAGTAAAATTCACTTGCCTGGTACATAGCTTCGTCACATGCCCCTTGTATCCCTAAATTAATCATCGTATTTTGCAATGATCTTCCCATATAAAATTCCAAAGATAAATAATACACTCTCTGAAAAAAAGCAAAATTTGTAATAAAATAGAAATGTTCTATTTGACTTTGATAATGTTATGTTGTGCCAATGTGACGTCATAAATTCAAACAGGCGATTAATTAAAAAATACGACAGCAGAACTATTTAGACTTAAATCTCTTCAGTATACTCTTCAAGGCCGACTAACTGACTGATTATAACTCGTAAATTCCGCCATCGTATCTCTGTCTCTAAAGATCAATTAATTTTATGAAAAAAGCTAAGCTAAGTCGTGTATAAGAAATTAGAAGATTCTCCTATACAAAACTACCACAAAATTTTCGAAAAAAATTGAAACTTAAAATTGAAGATTCTTCGGTTGTTGTAAGAGACTATACATAACTTTCAATTACCTATCTCATAACTTCACAAAATCATTTCAACAATAACTGTCTTCTTCCAAACATGAGTAAAAATATAAAAATATAATATAAAGATATGAGTAAAAATGTAAAAAATATATATAACATAATGTAAAACAAACATTTTATTTAGGAAAATGTTAAAAAATTATTTTAGTAATCTATAATTTTAACTGATTCGACAATTTCAATTATCTGATATTTTTAATGTAAATAATACATCCATTTATTTTTGTAAATAGCACAATTAGATTAAAGCTTTTATTATTGCTAAAAATTCTGAATTTATTCAAAAAGAGTCTACCTTAATTCCTTTTAATGCTTTCTTTATATTAATAAATTGTTTGTAAAATGTTCAGACTTTCCTCTCGACTTTTTTATATAGAATCCATGATAAAAGAAAGATTACGTGTATATTGTTCAATTTGATATATGTATGTAAGGAAGAACTCTATGTGAATTCTGAAGTGGGGAAAGGCTTGAAAATCAAATTACAATACCTGTAGAAAATAAAAGCTCAAATAAATACATTAACCTTCACTATAAATTTTGGTCATTAGTGAGCAAAGTTTTATATCAATTTTAATGTTAACTTCCCCGACAGCACATAAAACTAA
Source organism: Temnothorax curvispinosus (assembly GCF_003070985.1). NCBI lineage: Eukaryota > Metazoa > Arthropoda > Insecta > Hymenoptera > Formicidae > Temnothorax > Temnothorax curvispinosus. The sequence goes on along the minus strand of NW_020220861.1, from coordinate 142,054 downwards.
AAGATGACGAAAAGATATCTAAAAGATGACGAAAAGATATCTTTTTATAGTTATTTTTTCGGCTAGACAAAACAATGTTTAAAAGACGTCTTTCCGACTACACAAAAAGTCAACCGTTTAACTGAACGAAAAGTCGTCTAAAAGATGTCTTATATACATGACTCTTTTTCTAATCCACATGCGCAAGTTATGGAACAGCCATCTAACCTATAAGGATCGACTTAGGCTTTGGAGTGTTGAAAAATTATAGTAGCGTTCAGCAGAGAAAGCAGCTCACAATCAGTGAGTGTTTAATGATTATTGTTCCTGATTAGTATATATTATACGTTCTTCTGGATCTATATCAAAGGTCTAAAAAAATACTTTAAATCATAAAACGCTTACTCTGATCTGCTTTCTTCCCGGGAAAAAAATTATATATATAACTATAAAATTATGTATAAAAATAGTATTTATATATATATATAAATATGTATTCTTTTATATAATTTAATATAATTATATATAAATATATATATTTATATAATTTATATATTATTAAATATAAACATATATTAAAATATATAATTTCTAAAATATATATTTTTCTATATAACCTTCACAGAAATTTAATACTGTAAGTGATTATTTGGCTAGTAAATAATTACTTATTTCGAGTATTAAAAGTACTGTTTTTAATGATTTTAATACTCAAAATAAGTAATTAATTACTAGCCAAATAATCATTTACAATATTAAATTTCTATAAAAGAATTATATAAAATTATATCTGATTCCTCACGTAAAATTATATATAATTTTATATCTATATCTATAAAGGAAGATGTCCTGACTGACTGACTGATTGACTGACTGACTGACTGACTGACTCATCAACGCCCAGGTCAAACCCCTGAACCTAGAGACTTGAAATTTGGAGGGTGTATTCCTCTCATGACGTAAGCATCCACTAAGAAAGGATTTTTAGAAATTCCACCCCTAAGGGGGTGAAAAGGGGTAAAATGTGTTTTTTTCACGATTGTTCTGACTGACTGACTGACTGACTGACTCATCAACGCCCAGCCCAAACCCCTGAACCGAATTTTTACCAAAAGTATATGAAATAGGGGTAGAATTTTCCGGGGAG
>NW_020220861.1:107391-135928 GCF_003070985.1 Temnothorax curvispinosus | reverse complement strand
CGCAAGCTATATAATTTGTATATGAGCGAACGTTTCCTTGAAGTGACAGCTCTAAGTACAAAAAGTGCAACATCAACTAGTATTAAATATATTTTTCTTAAGTTTTTAGTCTTAAATTTACTATCCCGCACATGATTTCTGTACGTTTATAAGATATCTTATAAGTTTTGACTATAAAACGACATTTAATGGGACATAAGTCATCTTTTAGTCGATTTTAAGCTCTAACGAAAAGACATATGTACCAAAAATTTGTCATTTTTTAGACATCTTTGTGCTGTCTGGGTTTAACCTTTTTCTCTGTGCTCTGCTCATTCAAAAGGTTAGTATATGTAAACCGAATAAGTAACATTTACTTCGCCAGTCAATAATTAACACAATTAAAAATTTAATTGACTATATTGGCAATGATTATAACCCACACAGCACATAATATTGCAGAAATATTGCAGTAATATTGCAATATAGTGGAAATATTACGTATTACAATAAAATATTTCAGAAATATTACTGATGTATTACACGTTTTTAAATAATATTGAAATATTACAGTAATATTGCTGCAATATATTGTTGAAATATAATACTTTAAGTAGCAAAATAATGTCAAATGACATTTTAATAACATCTTATTGACGTCATTAAGACGTTATTAAGGTATCACACAATCATACGTATTGCACAGATAATATATACCAGTTAAAGAATTTTGGACTGAAAAAAAGAAAAATCTAAATAAAAAAATGTGATGAAATCAAAAGAAACTGACTTGTACTTTTGAGAAATAAAAGTGATTAAGATAAATTTTATAAGTGGTGGTATTTGATTTTATAACTTGTTATTTGTTTTGTAATAATAAAAGGTAATTATATATACAATTAATTTTTAATTAAGAGCCAGTAAGTAAATTGATAATAAAATAAATAAATAAAATTTAAAATTTATATTTCTTATATAATCAATATTAAACTCAAATTACGAGTTTGTCACACGGATAAACAGAACGTTTCTGAGTGCGTAAGTGGAGGGAAGAACGCTAGTGTGTGTGGCTATGCGCTTGGTCGCAGCACCGACCCCCACCATTCCCGGTCTTCTCTTCTCTCGCTGTCTCTTGCATGGCTCCGTGGGACCACGCAATCACGTGTACGACACCGCACAGAAACAATCGTTTTAATTTCAGGTAATTTTTCTTTATTTAATAAATATTGTTCACACAAATATTTTTAAAAGTATTTTTGTATAATTATTACTAATATGTACATTGCACATATATATTTGGCGATTTGTTTTTAAATCCAAAAATAGAGATTACGTGGCATAATGGTCTGCAAAAACCACGTTAATACCATAAAAATCATTTCAATGACCATCTTAAAATACATATATTTGCCTTTATAACCTTATTGAACGAGTCTTTAGTGAAATTATTTATTAACGGTTTCATACTTAAATCTTGATGCTAACTTAACCTCAAAATTTTTAACAGTTTAATCCAACTGGAGCCCTTAGTTGGAGATACGTGATAGAAATATGCCGATCCCAAATCTCCTAAAAAGCAGTTTAATCATTAATTAAATGATTTAACCATAATTATTTAACCATTTACATGATTTTATAATAATTATTGTTCTTATGCTATATGTTACAGTATTGCTTTCCATCAGTGGATGTTCATGCAGTCCAGAGCAGCACCAAGTAGTTTGATAGAAGAGCAAAAGATTTATTTATTAGATATGTAAGGAAGAAAAAGTTAAATTTGATATAAACCATACTTTCTAATATTAATCGTCAATACTGAAAATCCAAAGTATACGTGTAACATCAACTACAGATTTTCAGTATACATAGATAGTGAATATCACAATACAGATTCATACTTAACCTACTATTATGTTTAAAATATATAATTAGATGTAAATAATAATTACTGTTTTTGTATTATGTTGCAGTGTTAAATTACGTTGCTTTCCATCAGTGGAAGTTCACGCAGAGCAGCACCAAACAGTTTGATTTCTATCGAACTCTTCTGAGCGACAGCTTCATTTATTAGATACATAAGTAAGAAAAATTTAAACTTGGTATAAATTGCGTTCCAATATTTTAATATCCAGTACTGAAAATCTAAAGTGTATGTATAACATTAACCATAAATTTTCAGTATAGACAGTAAATATCGGAACACGTCATACTTAACCCCGTACTCTTATGTTTTAAGGAGGTTCTACAGATAATGGATGTATCTAAAAATTGGAAAAAACTTTATGGACGTATAAACTGAGATGCGAGAAAAGTGCTCGAAAAATTTTAGCATCGGTTACCGTGTAAAAATGTGCAAAAATGAATTTTGAAATCACAGTTTTTAACATAAGCTACATATGGCAGAGGGGCTCTTGGAGACAGGAAATGAGATATTAATTATATAAAGGCGACCTACCAGAGATTCAAAAAACGGAGCTCTTATAGATCTTAATCTAAGCTTTTCAGAAATATCGAGAAAAACAAGGGTTATCGCGTAAAATTTTGTGATATTGGCTATTGAAACAGGCCATATTACAGTTCACGTAGCGTGCTTCGAATAACAAGGGAGATTTGGCAATGTCGCAGCGACTGCACCCGCGCGAAAAGTGTACAGCCAGTACAGCACCACAGTATGACAGCACCTCAAACTTAAGCACCTAACGTTTACGAGCGCTTACAGAGAAGTACTCGCTCTAGAATTATGTGAAATTGTGAAATAACCACGGTCATATGAGCAGAACTGTCAAGTTCGCGACGTTACCACATTTTCTTCCATTATAAGCCGCCAAAGTCAAAGGAGCACTTACACGATATTTTTAATTATTTCTCGCTTCGACTAATATGGGTATGATATAAGCTCTAACGTCATCAAAATTCACGAAAATATTTTATGAATACTTAGAATCGATGAATTTGAAGATTTTCTCTTCATCTCTCAACTGACTAGAGAGTACCTGTAGAACCTCCTTAATATGTAATTATGTATGAAATAAACAGGGTGATTTTTATTTCGTGTGCCAATCATCTCCGCTATAATTATCTCAGAAAGTATTGATTTATTGGAAAAATGTTTCAGATAAAAGTTGGAGAGTTCAAGGAGGACCAATAGACAATTTTATTAGATTTTGAGTCCGGGACCTGTGTTAAGCCTAATAGGATCCAAGTCAAGTTATTTAAATAGAAACCCTCTTTTTATGGTATCATCTTTTTCTACTAATTAATATGAACAACTTTTGTCTGAAACATTTTTTTATTTGCCTTATACTTTTTGAGATATTCAAGGAAAACTTGGTATTTTTTTCAATATTTAGCTTACAATAGATGTTTGTTAATAAATGTTCGTCGGAGTGAAAAGTGGTACAGGAGTTTTTGACTTGATTTGGTTTCAAGAATATACTGTTGTAATAGTATTCTAATTTCTTTAAATAATTGTGTACACATGAAAGCTTCAAAAAAATGTATACACAAATATTTAAAGAAATTAGGGTATTATTGCAATAGCATATTCTTGAGACCATATCAAGTTAAAAAGTCTTGTATCATTTTCCCCTCCGACAAGCATTTATCAAGATATAAGCTAAATATTTAAAAAATTACCAAATTTTTCTTGAATATCTCAAAAAGTATAAGGCAAATAAAAAATGTTTCAGACAAAAGTTGTTTATATTAATCAGTAGAAAAAGATGATGTAATAAAAAAAGGAAGTTTTTATTTAAAAAATTTGACTTGGACCCTACTACTGGGCTCAACATGGGTTCCAGACTCAAAATCTAATAAGATCATCCATTATTCCTCTACAGGGTGAATTTTAATGGATGTCCCATCCTTTTACCATCAATACTTCATCGAGCATCCTTTTTTTGATAAAGAGCACTTCTTATATAGAATAATTGTTAAACTTTACGTCTTCGTTACAAAATGGAAAATTTTTTTTATATATATAGAAAGAAAATTGAGACAAATTGGCAGATGACAATTGTGAATGGGACATCCATTAAAATTCACCCTGTATAAACCCTCCAACTTTTATCTGAAACATTTTTCCAATAAACCAATACTTTCTGAGATAATTAGTGAAGATAATTGGCATACAAAATAAAACTCACCTTGTATAATTAGATATAAATAATAATTACAGTTTTTGTATTATGTTATAGTGTTACGTCATTCTTTATCAGTGGAAATTCATACAGTGCAGAGTAGCATGGAGCAGTTTTGAAGAAGAAAGAGATAGAAAGATAATATCAATATTATTTTCTTAATATTGTATGTAATACTATTATTAAAAATAACAATTTGATAAAATTTAATAATATTCATTAAAATGTTTTAATTTTTAGCAATATTAAATAAATATTATCTAATATTACACAAATAACATTATTGCGTTTACAATATCAATATTATTTTAAAATTGTATGTACAATACTATTAAAAATAATTTAATAAAATTTAATAAAAATTATTAAAATGGTTTTTTAATTCCTAGCAATATTATACAAATATCACACAAATATTATAGTAATTTTACCGTAATATTACTAAAATAAATATCAATAATATTACTGATATTCATTTTCGCGGACATTTTAATATTACTGAGATATCTCAGTAATATTACTGCAATATTTCTGATACATTTTATTGTAATATTGCAATGGAAAAATAATATTGCTGCAATATTTCTGCAATATTATGTGCTGTGTGGGAATCGTAGTAACGATTATAATCGTCGTGACAAATCGTCACCGAGTTTCGACGGTTGCGTAACAATTGATCTTGGACAAAATATCTCCGACAAAATATCTTGGACAAAATGTCTCACCGACAAAATACTCGCGACTAAATATCTCGCCGACAAATAATTTCTCAAATATAACAAATATAGCTGAACATAAGGCATTTATTGAAAACTTGTTTTGCGTGGAAAGTGTATGCGTGAAGGCAGTAGGTTCTGCCCCCCTGCGGGGGGCTCCGCTATTATTAAACTAGACACATAGTGTGTTTCGACCAAAAATTCTGGTCATTCTAAAGTTGGTGTAATTTTAGATGCTTATAATATATGTATATAAGCATATGTATATAAGCATCTTAATTAAATAATTAAATTTATTGCGAAAAATATTACCTCAGCCAGGGTTCGAACCTGGAACCTTCCTCATTCCGTGACGGGTGTCGTACCAATTCGACCACTAAGGCCATGTACGTGGTAATATTTATCGCAATAACATGTATTAAGATGACAAACAATAATAAGATGGAAATACCGATTTTCAGTCAAAGGTGTATATTCAAACCGAATAAGTAACATTTACTTCGCCAGTCAATAATTAACACAATTAAGAATTTAATCAACTATACTAGCAATGATTATAATCGTGGTAACGATTATAATCGTCGTGACAAATCGTCACCGAGTTTCGATCAAGGATTCTGGTCATTCTAAAGTTGATGTAATTTATTTAAATATTACCACATATGCCTCAGTGGTCGAATTGGTACGACACCCGTCACGGAATAAGGGAGGTTCCAGGTTCGAACCCTGGCTGAAATAATATTTTTCGCAATAAATTTAATTAAGATGCTTATATATAATATATATTATAAGCATCTAAAATTACATCAACTTTAAAATGACCAAAATCCTTGGTCGAAACTCGGTGACAATTTGTCACGACGATTATAATCGTTACCATGATTATAATCATTGCCAGTATAGTCAATTAAATTCTTAATTGTGTTAGTATATGTAGTAAGTTGTGTGTGTACATTCAGAACACGTCAAGTTTTTGAGTCTCAATGTTAGTTTTTCCTCAATTTCTCACCTGCATATTTCAGTGTTTATTATTAAAACCAATAATACATATATGTATAATGTTAATTATTAAAATTTACTAATTAAAATTAAAAAATATTTTTGTAACATACTTTATGGAACGATATTGTGTGTCAAATTTGTATATGCAGAGAACCAACGAATTGACATAACAAAGTGTAAATAAGAGAGATAAATAGACTTCTTACTTAAGGGAATCCTATAGCGAAGGCCGAACTTCCTCTCTTGATGTCGATAATGTCAACATTTCTAATCCTGTTTTCTATGTTATATATCTCAATATATATCTGTCCTTGTGTAACGAGAGGCATCTGTCCTTGTTCGATTGCTGCGCCATCTCTCGCTACACGAAATACTTCTATCGTAGTTGCAATTGCACGATATTGTTCTTCAATGTTTTTCCTAGAGGGCTAAATTCTCATTTTGTATATATAAACAGCAGTATTTTTGTATAACCAAATATTGTCGTCAGTGACAGCTCTATGTGCCCAAATTTTTAATTGTTTTTTTTTTCGTTTTGGATGTAAAACCAACCCTAGCCCTCTACATTTTTGTGCATAGGGGAGACCGGGGCTAAGCCGACAGCGGGGCAAACTTGACACTAGGCTTTTTGCCAATTTAAATCTATCGTAGAAACTTGCCTTTGCTACTGTAAATGCGTCTTTATGTGTCAGTATTATCAACGGAATTTGGTAACATTCTGAGTTATAGTGTAATTTTTAACGCGACATAAGTGTTTTTGATAGTGAAAAGTAATTTTTCTGATCTCTCGAAAATGTCTACTCTTTCATCGAGCTTTACTCTTGCGAATCTACCGCTAAGTGATTTTGATGGGAAATGCTTTATTATACGAATCCGATAATAATTTTTGCATATTTTCAAAATTTATATATTTTTGGAGTAACAAAAGTAAAAAACGACGTTCGGGGCTAAGTCGACACGACGCCACCGGGGCAAAGACGACACTAATCTAAAGTGACATTATCGCAAAAAAGGTCACTGTTTCGTCCGATTTCGATGACGATTTAAGGAACATCTGTTGCGTGTGTTCGGAAAACATTTCATTAGCTTCTAATAACAAACAATGCATCTTATGCAACCGTATGGCTCATGACGAATGTGTGCGCACATCTGATCGCGAGTTTACGTGTATAAATTGTTTTTCAGACAGTTCAGAAAAAGATAATTAAAAGTTTAATCTTTTTTTTCTCATTATTTTAAATAATTGTTTACTTTATTCCGACTTTTTGTTTCTAATACATAATGTCTTTTCATTTGATAAACAATGTATTTTTATTTTTAAACAATAAAAAAATAAGTTCCAGATCAAATTGTGTCGATCAAACAAAGTGTTGAGTTTGCCCCGGCGGGGTGTCGAGTTCGCCCCGTCATTTTTCAATTCGAAAATTTGTCTTCGCGTCACTTTTCCTTTCCTGGCGGCAAAACAAAGCGACGTACAGCAAAACTTCCTGAATCAATTTTGTACCTGAAGAAACACTCTTTAAATATATATCATTGAATTTGCCTAAAAATTTTAATTAAATATTAAAAATTGCCTTTGAAAAAATAGTGTCGGCTTAGCCCCGGTCTCCCCTACTTTAATTCTGTAAAAAAAGTTTGCAATTCCGTAAAGCCAATTAAAAGTTTTCTTTTAACTAAATGTCGATAATCACTGCCACTATAGGATCCCCTTAATGTGTAGAAAGTATCAGAAAAATTGTAACATTCAGACAGCAACATTTAATATACAAGATTATGTACTTGGTTAATTGTAGGATTGATCTCATGTCTATTTTGGGGCAAAATTAATTTATAAAACAACTGATACTTTCAAAGTCAACACATATACTTTTTGTTTTGTTATTGTACTTAGCGTTTTTTTTTCTTTTGTAAAGACTTTTTGTTAAAATTTAGAAATGTCAAAGAAATGAGAAAATGGCTTAATAAATTCGTCGTAAGTAAAGATATCAGTTTTTTATCGAACCGAAATCTACAACTTGCCTAAAAGGTGGAGGAAAGTACTGAAAAATAATGGAAATTATCTTCATGATTGAACTATATCAGTATGTTTCGTCAATAAACATTAAATTTAATAAAAAAATCGTAATTGTATGTTTGTACACCTAATAGTAAAAGTATACATCATTAAGTTCATCAATTAAGTTATTAATCTATATAAAGTGAGTAACTTGTTTACTTTGCTAAAAAAATATAATTACACATGATATTATAATCTACAAAACAATGATCAATACATTACTTTATTCAAAATTTTTGTAGATTTTATAGAAAAAAATTATAAAATAGTGTGTTTTATTCTTGTAACATTTAAATTAAATTGTTAGTAATTATATTTTTAATATAACAGCACTAAATGTCTATTAATAAAAATGTAATTGTACATAACAATACGCGCTCTCTGCAATACTATCACTTATGTAACAGACTAATAAATATGCAAACGTGAAGTTAAAATGATGCAACTACATCACGTTTATATAGTGAGAAAATGTTTCTCGAAATAGAATATGCCATATTTCTCTGTGTACGACAAGCTATGTCTACATCTTATGCAAAACGAGCACTAATTGGGGGAAATTTTATTATTACTGGCTCTGTCTTTCTTTTTGAATAATAATAAATATGCGACGTTGTATAATTATATAAAAAGTTTCCATAACTCACACGCACGCGACTACAATTTTAACAAACGAACTAGCAATTTGAAATAGATTTTTTTCAAGTGTATATGTCGCAATTTTTTTGCGAAATCAGTCTTTTTGCAATAAGGCTAGCCTGTTTGCAAAATGGCGGCGTTTTGCGAAAGATAGATCGTTTCTCAATCGTTCTCAGGCTGATTTTTAATTTCAAGTTTTCAGAAATATGTTTGGATTTTGGAATTAAATTATAGTTTCTTTATGTGGGGGAGGGACTCCTCCATCTGCGGCGGAGCCCCACCCCCGCTTACATGTGATGTACTTTCAAGTAAAAGAAAATTGACGAACTGTGCGCCAATAAATGTGCGCAAACGTGTACCGTCGTTTTCCAAACAGATTAGCCTTATTGCAAAAAAGCTGCGACATATACATATGTAGATGTATTATAGATGTGTACATATACATATACAGGGTGTCCCTGCCACTCTGCGCCAACTGGTACAGCGGCTTTAGTATTATACATAAAAACAAGTCGAAAATGCCTAATAAACATATATCTAAACGTTTCGGAGTTACAGGGTATTAAAGTTGCTTTTGTAAAATAATATAAATTGAAGTAAATGTTAATTGTTTAATGTTCTTTATTCTGTATGCTTTACAAAAATATTCTTCCACAATTCAGAACAACCATGGCACTTAATGCTGTCGATGTCATCCACAAAACTCCAAATATATATTTTTCAAAAAGTTTAAAACAATTTATTAATTTGTGAGCGAAAGTGCATTGAGGTCTATGTAGGAATTTTTAAGCACTTTTTGTAAAAACAAAATAAAGGACATTAAACAACATTTATACTTCAATTTATATTTTTTTATGAAAACAACTTCAACCCATATACTCATATATCTATAATAGTCTTATATATGGAACATCTATCTTTACGCAGTTTTTCCATGTTTTTATGCATTCCATAATTGGTTTGGGGGTAAAGGATTTAGTAATTAACAAAACAAGCTACAAAAAAACCGCGGTTCTTGATGGAGTAGTACGTCAAAGCATTAGTCAAAATTGGTTTTACTTTAAAAAAATTCAGTTGAAAAGAAAAAGTAATAAACATGGCCTGAAAATTTTAATGTTTTTGGGGTCAATGTTAAATCTGCTCAAAATTTCAAAATTTAAAATAGCAGATCCAATATGGCGATCAAAATAACTAAAAAATTTTACAAATTACTTATTTAGCTGAAACTTTACATTTGCAGTGAATATTTATATTTGAGATTCCTTGTCGTCATTACTTTTTGATCATGCCAAGAACGAGACTTTTTCCTCGATCCTTAAAAAATAGCAAATATTTCTTCGATATTGGATATCTGCTATTTTGAACTTTTAAATTCTGCAGATCTGACTGCAGATTTGAAATTAAAAGCCTGAAAGACCATCACGTATAAAATTTTAGTTATGTACAAATCATAATTGTTAAATATGGCCGCTATATTGGATCTGCAACTTTGATTTCTTAAATTTCGATTTAAGATTTGCAATCAACGACCCCAAAAACTTCTATATATTAAAATTTAGCAAAATATATGTACAAAAAAAGTTTATGCAATAAAAGGTTAATATACGTCGTCTCGATTATTTCACAATTGTTCCTCGTTTTTGAGAAAAATGTTTCAAATAAAAGTTTCACAGTTTTAGGGGAAAAATCCGCACGATATATACAATAAATTTTTATAAAACACTTTTTTATGTCAATACTGCCATCAACTTTTGAGCAATAATATGATCCTTTTATATAATTTTCTTAATCATTGTATATATAAAAATATTAAATTTATTTGAAAAATTAATAGTTTGAGAAATAAGATATTTTTTATTTGATTCTCGTATATCTCGACGTAATATAAAATAAATACTTTATGCATGTACTTTTAACATTTTTTTGCATAAAATGAGATGGACATAAAAAAAAATCTGCAATTGCGTATTGTAAACCGCGTCTTTTCTTATACCTATACACATTTACATCCCTCATATCGATTGATTAATCATATTGTGTATACAAAGGTTAAAATAAGGTCATCGAGAAACGTATATTTTATACATACGCATGTATGTACTCAAAGTCATTATTATATCTTTATTATGCAAGACACAGCCTTATCTAAATTCTTATAAAAATTCAATACATATATGCGGATAAGAAAGATCATGCGTAACATTACCGCATTATTGATAAATCGCATAATCGCATTATCCGGTGTAATTTTTTGCTGTGTCCTCCGATTTGTTTTCTTAATGAACTGTAGTCGACTTATGAACTATAACGACTTCTCATTCGCCTATGTTGCGAAATATTTCTGAGATATGCAAAATGCAGCAAACAATATCGAATTTTCAAGGTTATTTGAAATCCATATAAGCCTAGCTATTCTTTGATCCTAAATAAATTTTGTTTAAAAAAAATATATAAATTTAGATGTTATCTTTTTTATTTTGTATATATAAGTTACCTGATAATTTCAGCAAATAAAAATTGCAGAATAAACACAATTTTAGGTATTATTTTCCATTGGACGAATATTAAATAATACTAATTCTCCGAATTTTTAATTTTCGACTATTAAACGCAAAAAATCTTACGATAATCGTCGAATTGTGAAGATGTAAAAACAGAGAGAGATAGTAAATAAAGAGATCGATTGTCGTACGATTATTGCAACAAAATACAAATTCGCCGGAACCGTACCAATTTGAAGACGTGATTACACCATTCAACAAAAAATTACTTTTTTTAGCACAAGAACGAAACTAACCGTTTCTGATAATTTTTTAGACGCTAAATATATATGATCTTGTTTGCCAAATTGCTCTATCATGTTACAATTTTGAGAAATTTGCAGTAACAAATTGCAAAAATAGGCTGTTTTAGCGTATTTTGGCATATTGTAACTTATACAATATGTGACGTGTTGGAGAAATTTAATTATACATGTAGCAATTAAGTATGTTGTTAGGACTTTTAGTCTTTAAAAGAAATTTGTTATGTAAATTATGGTTAAAGAGATATTGATGATTAACGTAGAGCTTATTGCATCAAAGTTACAACCATTAACTCTCGGTTGTCACACGGGGTCGAAGTAACCCGACTTTTTATTATTATTTTTTTATTTTTTTATTAAAGTAATATATTTTAAGAGTACTATGCAAAATTTTGAGCAAAAAACATTTAAAAATAAAAATTAAAATTTTGTTTGTTTTTTTCAAAATTTACATATTTTTTAAGGTTTTTCTTATTATGATGCCACTCAAAAAGTTAATTTTTTATAATGAGAATACATTGTACAATGTTTAAACTTAATTCTAGAATTCTTTCAGATCCACTTAAACTGTTAATTTTTGAACAACTGCTGCTTGAAAATTGGTTGGAGTTATATTGACCATGTGACAGATGTGTTCAAAAAAAGAGATAAACCGAGGGTTAAGGATCTATAAAATATTCTTTAATTATGTTATTTAAACTTAAGGGTTTTTCAGGTCGCTGAAAACTAATCTGATGTCAAAGTTGATAAATTAAGAATAACAGATCTGATATGGCGGATATCAAAATTAATAATGGCCGAATTTTTACTTTTGATATCCGCCATTGGTTCTGTTTTTAATTTATCAACTTTGACATCAGATTAGTTTTCAGCGACCTGAAAAACCTTCAAGTTTGAATAATATAAATTAAAAATATTTCAATAGATCCTTAATGGTCGCAACTTTGACGCAATAGCCTCTACGTTAATCATCGATATCTTTTTAACTATAATTGACACAATAAATTTTCTTTTTATAGGCTGAAAATCCTAATAACATACTTAATTTTGATTGTAATTAAACTTCTCCAACACGTACGTCACATACCGTATGAGTTATATGCTAAAATATACTAAAATAGATCATTTTTGCAACTTTAATTACAAATTTTTTAAAATTATGATGTGATAAAGCAATTTGGTAAACGAGATCGTATTCAGCATCCAAAAAACTACTGAAAACAACTATTTTTTTTTTAGTGTTATTAGTTCGACCGAAAATTCGGTATCAGTTTCGGTTTCGGCTAGTTTCGGCCAAAAATCGAAATTTTGGTCGGGTTTCGGTTTCGGCTGAAATTGAAAGCGAGTTTCAGCGACAAAACTGTTTATTTTCCACAGATTTTCCAAAGACTTGTTTAAAAAATATTTTTATTTTACGTTTAAAAATTTTGTTAATATTGAAATAATGATTGTGATACTATAATACGGATAGTATATAGCATTATATTACGGATTGTAATGATAAGATTGTAAGGATTGATAGTAGGATTGTGATAATATGTGTAATTATTGTTTTAATAATTATGACATTTATAAAGAAAAAGTATACAGAGTGTTTCCTAAGTAAGTACACTAAGGGAATATTCCTTCAATTATTTTAGGAAGAAAAGGTCCTATAAACATGTGTTCTGAACTGCTTCGTTCTTCAAAATACAGGGTGTCAAAGTTGAGAGAAAGAACATGAAAATTTCAAAAAACTGGAAAATGCTTAGAGATAATTTGTTCAAATTTGGTGTGTGTATTTGGCGCGTGTATTTGGCGCATCTAAAAATTTTTGACTATTTTGAAAACGAAGCAGTTTAGGACATATGTTCATATTAATGGACTTTTTCTTCTTAAAATAAGCCAAGGAATATTGCCTTCAATTTTTTGTACTTAGAAAACATCCCGTATAGTATATGTGCGCACGTATACATATATGTACGCACGTATACATATACGGCCTTTTTAAGATTCCCATGAAAGTTTCAGTTTTCGGTTTCGGTTTTGGCCGAAATTAAAAAAGATTGCTTCGGTCGGACTTTAGTGATTATGCGAGAGTCAAGCGAAGTACCTTGGGATCTTTCTCGTAATAGTGCTGCTGGGTGCGAATCCATCGTGACACGAGATTGTCCTTGACGCTGTGAGCGAGGGCGAAGTAATAATCGCGGCTCGTGGCGACGTTGCGGTCCTTCACCAGGGTATAGTGAAGATGTCTGTTAAAGGTCTTCTTAAAGTTTGCGACATTTTCGACATCGACGATGCCACGCACTGATATCTGCTTCCTCTTCTCGTGATCGCTGTTTGGCATTGACATGACGGCTCAATTTAATCGGCTCGGTTACTTGTGATACAACAAGCTGCAGCGATAACGCACACCCGACTGGCACTAGGCGGCTCGCCGAAAGCGAATGATGTGCGCTATTAGTTGGGAAGGCAGTGGTCACCTTGCTCCAAGGTGACACATGCGCACGAGCGAACGGTTACGTATTCGCAGCGGCAAAAGTTCGAACCATTTTATTTCCCAGACAACAAATATTTGGAGATATCTTAAAACTTTATCAAAAACTCCAGCTTTTAATGAAAAAGTTTACTAAAGGCTCTAGTTCTATCTTTTTGATAAAAGATTTTATTAAACTCCAGCTTTTTCTAGTTAATGCGTTTCCGTATATATCTGCAATCAATTTTCACCTCGCATGAGACGTTTTAATTCATAGTCCAATCTTATTCAAAATCGTCTTAAGTCTGATCAGAGCCTAGGTGACCTTAAGATTCCATCCAACCACCCGATAAAAACAGTACGTGGATCCACGTTATTGCTACGTGGATTCGACGAAATTACGTGGATTCGACGTGGATGTAACGTGACTGTTTTTATCGGGCATGCAATGAAATGACGACAAGCGTCTTGAAATTATACTTAAGATGATCTTGCGAATGCAAGATATAATTGGACTGTGTAATACCAGCCCTAAAAACATCCCATTTCAGTCATAAATCGAAACATAAAATGTTTTAAAAACATCATAATAAAGTCCTTACGACAGTTCCACAAAATTAAAAAATGTTTTTCAATTATCTTAAAACATCATAAAACGTACTTTGGATTTTGGAAACGTGTTAAAATTTTTTTATAAACTTTACAAATACAGATTTAAAAAAAGTCAGAAATACACAACTTAAGCCAAATAGAACAATCTAAATATCAAAATAGGTCAAAAATAACATGCCTATGGTTATAATGTTGGATAATAAAAATGTATAATAGATTTGGACTTTTAATCAACTCGAATATTTAAATACAATGTGATGTACCTAGCTTGAACCAAACCATAGTCATTTAATTTCACATTCTAGATTGTTTACTATTATATAATTTTTAACTTATTGAATAATGCTAAACTTCAAAAATCCATTTTATCTCGTAAAAAAACTTTGAAGGAAGAAAAGAGGAATTTCGAATATGAAAAAAATATAATTTCGATTAACAATAATTCTGGATTAGACTCAAACAAAAAACGTTTTTTTTTAGAAGTTACTATTAGTGACGAATACGTAGTATTATTTTGAAAAATATAATTTTCTATATGTATGTACAGTCTTATTTTGAAAAATATAAATTCTTTACTTAAAATTGACTTGAAAAAGCTTATCTGCAAAAATGCCTCGTATTCGAAACTAAAAAGAAAATCTTACCGTTATAAATTTACAAATTTATCATATTAAGTGCATATAATAGTGTTTTAGCACATTAGACATTTTAAAACTTATTCAAAAACCCATGGCATATGTTCATTGGGCAAAATATCTCAAAGGGATATACTTAAGAGACGTAAAAGATAAATGAGAAAAGGACAGCGGTTTTATTATTTAATATCATTTATTTATAAATTAATGCGGATGCGGATGCAGATGCAATAATGAAAACGAGAAGAAGCATATATGCATATTACAATTCACATTCTTAACATTTTGCCAGCGGTCCCGATAAAAACACGCGTTCTCGATAATTATTAGATATTATGATATAAAGTTGCATCTTTATTGTTTATCGTTGAAATATATTTCGTGCCGTGTTATTATTTAGGATCATTTCCTTCGATAACCGTCCTTTTCATTCACATATACACACATGCGTGTTTGTACACATATACATACGCACACGAGCAGAAGCATATACGATGTATATATATATAAAATGCGTGTGCGTACATAACGGTATAATTACAGTTAATGATGCAGTAGCAATAATATTATGCAAACGTCAACGTTATTGAGAGACAGATACAATATATACGTTTCTGCACGATTTAATTCGTCATTAAATTCTCCCATTCAATTCTCCCAAACACAACAACTTAAAAACATCGAGATGATGAGGGATCGCTGTAAATTAGATAATTACTTTAAGATCTCTATCGCTAGGGATAAACGATTCTATTTATGTGCTGGACATCTCTCGTATTCGTCACTCATTCCTGTCCATTAAATCTTTGAAGTATCACTATCTTTCGACACCCCCATTTCTCATTATACCTCGCTACAATGCGATTTAATTATTTTAGTAGCGCCCGATCCATTAAACAATGATCCAAGCTAATCGAAATACGACGCTTTGACGAAGCACGGGACTAAGATAAATCACATACAGCCTTATTGCTCACTTTCTCTCTCTCTCTCTCTCTCTCTCTCTCTCTCTCTCTCTCTCTCTCTCTCTCTCTCTCTCTCTTTCTCTCTTTCATTTTCTCTTCGCAAAGAGGAAAACAAAGGACATCATCGGGTAGGTAAAAACACGAAGTTTATGATAACTGTAAAACACATTTGTCAAAGAGTACGACGAAAAAGGGGGGAAGGGAGAGTCGGAGGGCTGATCCAATTCTCGAGAGCAGCCCCGCGCGCATTGCTGTTGGCTGACTGAAAACATGCCGTCGCTTTTTTACCGTAATAATAAATGATTAATTAATCACTAAGTGTGGCATTTCTCTATCTTTCCTTTTTTTCTCTCGTGGTGTTTACTTCCTCAATAAGAATTGCTCTCGTGATTAGAATGTCGATGTACGCGTGCGCAGCCATTTGGCTTCACCGACCGTTTTGCCTCGAGAAATTGATATTCTTCTCCGGAAATACAGCGGACAGATTCTTAAAGATACCGCTAACAGCTTATACTACCCGCGTGATTACTCGATCTTCGTAATATGATGCAAGTCTCCTCTCGGTCGTGTATTGGTCTGCTCGCACGCGCGCTCTCAAACTCTTCTCTCACTTTTCACGTTTCTCTCGTTTGTTTCGTTTGCTTAATCTTTTCTATATCTGCTGTCTCGGTTGTCCGTTGGACTATCGCCACTCGTGACTCTCCTTTATTCTTCCTTCGTCGGCTCAGCCTTCTTACCAAGAGGGATTGCCGCTTTTACTCTAAAACAACCAAGTAGTTGATTTTTAAGAAACATTGCGATAAAAGATATGAAAGGTGATAAAAAAGTACGACACGTTTATTTTCTCTTTGCACAATTTTGTTGGATAAAAATAGAATAGTCTTTACTTTGATTGTCACATTTCCATTGTTATAAAAGTATAATAATAACGTTGAAAATCAATTACGTTTGTTTACGAATTTAAATTAGACATAATAATACCAGTTTCAATTTTTATCACAAAAGCATATAAAATTTCTATAATATAGAATTAGAAGAAATCTGTGTATGTATAAAATAAATTTAACTAAAGGCTTAACATAATAATGCGATGTATTTTAAATTCGTGCGTAATAAATAAGTAAAAAATTTGTTGCTT
This sequence comes from Temnothorax curvispinosus, assembly GCF_003070985.1. Classification (NCBI taxonomy): domain Eukaryota; kingdom Metazoa; phylum Arthropoda; class Insecta; order Hymenoptera; family Formicidae; genus Temnothorax; species Temnothorax curvispinosus. Next base: position 118,786 of record NW_020220861.1, on the reverse strand, counting down.
TATTTTTTAGATGTTTTTTGTAAAGTTTCTCATAAACTGCAAGTCTTCACTCAACTTACTTGGCGGTAATTTCGTTGATCTTCGCCTGCACCAAGGCCAGATTCTGATCGATCTGATCCTGGTTTGTTTCGTAAACCTTAGGCAGCGTGAAGAGAGCAACCACTCCTGAAAAATAAAGTAGAATCAAATCGTCAAATCGATTCTACGTATGTATGTATGTATGTACAGTCGCGAGATATAAAATATTGAATAAAACAATACTGAAAAACAAGGAAATTTACCAATTATAATGAGAGTCATGCCATTAAACCAAGAACCCACGTAGGTAAGACACCATAGCAAAACGCCAAACTTGAGAGAGTCGACGAAATCTTCAACGAGGAAGAGTCGACGCAGCTCGCTAACGGCAGCATTAGCGTGTGCAACCGCAACATCCGCGACTTCATGCACTTTCTCAGCTGGTAATGCCAGATCCAGATCAAGAATATCCCTGCAATACAGATGATGGTTTGATTAAAGCAAAGTTCATTCGAAATTATCGTAAGACAATATTAGGTTGTTTCAACATTTTAATTATTTGTATATTACTATATTAACTTTTTGCAAAAGTTAATATAGTATTATTATCTAGTATTAGTATTATTAACTAATATTAGTATTATATTAACTATATCTTATATTAGTATATTAATAATAGTTAATATGGGATTTAATATTACATTAATTATTTTTACATTATTATATCTATTTATAGTATATATAGTATTCAAATATTTGAATACTCTACTATATTAGTATTCAAATTTTCACTCTTAGCAATTAACTTTTTACTTTATTTACATTTATATTATTATATATGTACTACATACTCATATTTATTTTTTCATAATATTTAAAAAATTACCTAGATATGTAGTACCATTATATAGAAAATAGGAACACATTACATCCCAGCAAACACATGCAGAATACACCGAGTGCGCAATTTGATAGCAAATTACGCACTCAGTGTATTCTGTGTTTGCTAGGATTATTAATGGCGTATATAAAAAGTGATCTATACCGTGTATTAAAGATTCATCAACCTAACATCAACAACACAGAAGGATATATACTTATATATTATGGTCAAACGCGGCATTCTTAGAATTGACTGGTCAATTCTGCAAAATGACTGGTCAATCCTGTGCAATGTCCAAGCGTCTTGATTAAAGCTGCAGTTTCTAGGAATAGGCTGGGAGTTAGTTTTTTTATGCGGGGGAAAGGCTTTGCCGCAGGTGGAATATTTGTGTACTGTCTATACACATATCAGCAAATCACTTCATATCACAAAACTTTGAAACAAGACGCTTGGCCGCTCGGCAGAATTGATTAATCAATCCTATTAGGATTGCTCGCGTTTCGGGCTTGACCATAACATGTACATAGTATTCCTAAAAGGTTTTTTATTACTTTATACTTACTTGAATGGATGGCCGTCCGAAGTTTTTTGAACTGCTTGAAGAACAGTTTTGTAAATACGGAAAAGAATGGTTCCGCTAAGAGCGAGAAGTGACATATAAGCCAGCACGCTAATCAGACTGAAATAGGCCAATGACAAGAGCACGCCTAGTACTGTGCCGAACATGATCCCCGATTTTTTCGGATCGCGCCAGTATATCAGAGCTGCCACTGTAAATAGAAACCAATAAAAGGACATTACAAAAAAGAACGAAAGAAAATTAGCTTAATATACTTCATCCGACAATAATAACCGCTAATTTCTTTCAATTTAACATTGTTGACAAATTAAGAATGTATTTTTTCATATGGGAATGTTCATGATTCATGTTTAAATAATTGTTCTCTTGATAATGATAAGTATCAGTTCCATGACACATTTACATCGCTGTTTGCATTATCAGAGTTTCCAATTAATTTTAAATAAAATTTTAAGTCTCGTGTTAATAGAATTTTTTTATAAAAAATAGTTTGCCGTAAATATGTCAAAGTTTGCTGCAAATATGTCAATAAAGATAACAAATCCATTCAAATATTCTTTCAAAAACGATATTAAGGATTGTTTTATAATCTTTATTAAAAAAAGATGTTTGCCAATCGAGATATCTTCCAAATCACTTGATGATTATTATAATTCTGCAAATGTGATTCTTTTTGTACATTTTATACATCTGTAACTTCAGGTACTTTGTGTATCTGTAAACATAAAATATATTTGCACAGATAATATCCAGCGCTATATGCAAATAAGTCAATTTCGCACACGTAACATGGAACAACTGGAGCTTAACAAATTAATAATAATGACTACGAATACAACTGTGTGATTTACTTTATGTATTTACTTGATATGTTTGTTTTTGTAGATATAGCAACCCGATTGATCTATCTAAAAACAAAGAAACTCGCGTTTCTTCGCATTTTTTCTAATGTGGAAACTAAAAAACTTTTAGTTTTGTAATGTTTGAGTAATTTTGAATTTTCTCATAAAATCTCTGCAATCTGTAATTCATATCAATACGTCTCAATGTGAGTTATCGAAGAAAATACGTCGCTTGAAAATAATCGATATGCAAAAATACGCAGAAACATATGTGATATGTGAAGTGTGTTTGATGACTTGATTAGACCATCAAATATCTTACACCAAAATGTAGATAAGATAAAACATGATAAAAAAACGTTCACAATGTGAATGGAAATTAATATCAATTAATTTTTAATTTTAGTATCTTAAACTTAATTTTATTATTTGTGTGTGTGGAACTCTTTTAATACAATTTATTACAAATGCCGTGAATAAATAAAAATGTAATACATTATTATAAAAATTAAAGAATATGATAAATAAAAATCAGGTTTGTTTCACAAAAAAATAAAATGATTAGGTTAAGTTGTTAATATAATTTTAACATTTATCTTCTATAAAATTAACGTATATTCTATAAAAAAAATTATTTTTTACGTAGAATTAATTTTTAAAACATTTAAACAGATTCTTTAAAATTAATTAATTATTTTAATATAATTATATTTTTAAAAAAGTTTATTTATTTTAGTTATTTTTTTCAATTTATAGTAAGAGAGACCGGGGCGAAGTCGGCCCCGGGGCGAGTCGTTTTTGCAATTATCTCGAAATCTGTATGTTGTGTAAACTCGCCATTAATACTGTAAACGCGGCTTATGGTGCCCACGTGACCAACGGAGTTAGTGAAGTTACGTGCCATGTTGTGATTCTTATCGAAGCGAACGTGTTCTCGCAGGTCAAAAATAAAATTTCTTCTGCGTCGAAAGTTTGTAATATCTTAAGTATTATTGTATCTCCGAATCTCAAAGTAAGTGATTCTAAAGAGTAAAGCCCCTTTGCACAATGTCAGGCAATAGGAACAAGGAATAGAAATAAAAAATCATGTATAAATGCAGAATAAACAGTAACGCAGGCATAGACAGAGTTTCTGTCACGTTGGAAATTCTGTGCCTATTGCCTGTTGCCAACCAATCATAGCATTCGAATTTTTTAGGTTGTAATTAATGATTTTTTTTGTTATTTCCTGTTCCTATTGCCTATTGCCTAGCATTGTGCAAGGGGCTTAATGCATGCTGAACACGAATCCAGTGCAGTTTTTTTATTTTCATTGATTTCTATTATTTTATAAGCCGCGACCAAACCTAAAATTTGAGTTCGGGGCGAAGTCGTGACCAAGCCACCGGGGCGGACTCGTCCCGGTGGTTTCACTCTATTTTCCAAATGCATCATTGTATTTCTCAACTGCAGGAAAATATATGGTACGCTCAAATACTTAAAACTCTTAAAAGTATTCGAGTGTTTTTTCTAAAGCCGCTCCGAGGCAGGCAACTCGTAAAGGACGAAAACGACCGCCGGTCCTTACTGACTCGCCTCAAATGAAGGAATTGGTGACTGAGCAGGCGGAGTCGAAGCGGAAGAAAGATGAGAAATCTGCTACAAGGAAGAGAACGACAAAATCGACCATACCTACGCCGAGAAAGAGAGGCCGCCCCAAAAATAAAAAAATCCCACGCAATCAGAACCGCAGCCTTCGACGAGCAGTGGGCGAAAAATAAAGTCAAGAAAGCTAAATAATATATGCTGCGTATTATGCTCGGAGATAATAGAAAACAGAGCCGATGAAAAACAGTGCATTTCGTGCAGGCGTAAGGCACACGAGTGCGCGCGCTCGTCAGACTCTGTTTTTATATGCTTTAACTGTTTCAGTGACACTGATAGCAAAAAAGAAAATTGATTTCTTGAAATTTCCGCTTTCCATTTTTCTATTAAAAAACAATGAATAAAGTGTATTCTATTATTTTTTATGATCAAAATTATGTATCTTTATTTAAAATCCAGTCCAAGAATGAAGACACGACTCCGCCCCGGGAATTTTGACTTTTCGATTATTGCACCTTTGTCGTTTTTACTCTATACCGGTTAAACAAAGCGACGTAGACCAAAAATGCCTATCTAAATTTTGTAGCCAAGGGTTCACTCTTTACCATGGTATACTATATTTCACTAAAATGATTTATTTTGTTGTTAAAAATCGACACCGAAAAAATAGGGTTGACTTCGCCCTGGTCTCCCCTATCGTATTTTTATAATTTAGTCTCAATCCTATTAAATTAAACTCCATTTAAAATCCTAAAGTTTAATTCTTGAAAAACTTATTTTCTTTTTTTTTTAAAAAAAATTTTAAAATTTTGCATTCTTTTATTAAAAAAAAATGATAAAAAAAAAAAAAAAAAAAAATTCAAGTTGGCTAAAGAACGTCGTTAAAAAAAATGTTTTTAAATTTTTAAGACACCTTACAAAAGATGATATATAACAAAAGTTTATACAACATTTGTATTTTATTAAGTATAATCAGTAAATATCATTGTTCAATATTATTATAATATAGAATAATAATAATAGTAATAATCACAATATATAATATTATAATACCTAATATTATATAATAATATTAAAGAATATATTATACTATTATTATTATCATTATGTATTATATACTATTATATATTATCTACTATACAAAAAGATTGAACATTGACAGTTAATACTACAATGCATAATATGTTAACGTAGCTATTACTAGCAGATATGAACCGGTTTGGTGAGTTGTAACTAAAACGAGTTCCTATCGACAACTGGTTCATTCCACTTCGAGTATAGTTTAACAAAATCGACTAAATATGTAGACGATTATATAGAAAATAATTACATATATAAATATACATATAATACATAATAAATAATTTATATATAATAAAAAAATATATAATATAATCCCAAAAATATATATAATATAATCCCCAAAAAAATCATTGATATCTTTTTTACGTTAAACAAAACAATTTTAATAGTCTCTAAAGCATATTAACCTATCTTTTTTAATTTGTAATTAGAGTCAGAAAATTCCCACAGGACAGCATTCTATTCATAATTTCATATATATATATTTTGATACGTATTTGATATGTATTTATGTATGTGTATATGTTCTGTTTTATTTTTCTATTTTTTACACATTACAAGAGACATAAAATTATAAACAGGAATGGGTTGAGAGTTATATCTAAAGCGGGCTTGATTAACAATACAATTTTCGCTGAATATATCAGTTACAGCGTGCAGGGAAGTTTTCGTGATCGTAAATACGAAAGGAGAATAGGACCAGTGTTACACGTTACTAACCATATGTTCCCGGATCAATGATCGCCAGTATGCCGGGTTGGCTACTTCCGCGATCGTAGGATCGTGTAGGGATGCGTAGGCACGCGGAACTTACCGGGACCGCGCTCCGGGAGAACTTGCACTTGTCCTTTCTGAACATTCCTTCGCACCATTCTTATAAAGTGTCACAAAGACCTTTCCCGTTAAAGAGCTGAGGGTATCTACGCGATCGGCGATCACACTCACGACTGTTCCAGCATTATTCAGGACCCGACCACGCGAGAGGACAGCCTCGTTGATAAAAAAGGAAAGGAAGAGAGAGAGGAAGAGAGGAAGAGAAAGTGGGGGAAAGACAGAATGGGAGGAAGCTGACGAACGTGGAACAGGGGCGTAACTATTTGAGCGATCGACTCTGATCGACTCTGTTTCGGAAGGGATTCTACTATAAATTCTACTATGAATTCTGTCGGAAAAGCTGCAGATTGTAAGATTTATAATGTTGCAATATTCTTATTGTTAGTCAGAATATTGGTGAAAATGCAACAGTTTCCGCCAAAGTATACATGGTAGAATTCGACGTCAGTTCTGTTCATCAGTTTCGATATTCGTCGATATCGCCATGTGTTATGTTTGTAAAGCAGCAGAGTGTCTCATTATCAGTGCTACCAACTTAAGTAGCCGAATTTGTCAAAAACAGATTTAGTGCAAACTATCTACCATACATTTTATCATATTCTATAACAGAATATGATGGCAAATTGACTGCAATAACCGAACAGAATCCATTTCATTTACCATAAGTGATATATTCTAGATTATGTCGACAGGATCTGCTAGTAGAGCGAATTAAATACAAACGTAGTTGACATCAATTTGCCGCAATACTCTGTTCAAATCTGTTGGCAAAACTGCTAGCATACTATTAAGATTTTGCGCCTATTGAGAATCTACTTACAAATTGCTAACAGTTTCCTCACTGTTAGCAATTTGCGAAAGTTCTTAAATTTTCTTTGGAAAAGTTCTTGAATTCTCATGCGAAGCTTATGAAGAGACAGAATTAAACAGTGTGCCTAATGAATCTGCATGAAATTTTAATACAGTTAAAATATTCTGATTAGATCGAATAACTTCGCGTTGATATTCCTGATATAAAACGACTAATCCTTATTATATTATCAACGTTGAAAATTAAATAACCATTAAGTTTATTAATTGATAGCGCACGTTTCCAGTCTGTCTTGTATGTGGTGTCTCAAAATAAATAGAATGAATTCAGGAGCACGTATAATCGTTTAATATTTTCCGATGAATTAATGAAAGCATTCGGTTCAGTATATATATGTATAATATATATGTATAATAGCTCATTATTTGTACGCCTTGATTACATCTTTTGATATTTACCATCGACCTTTATTTGTCGAGCTAATAATATATCAAGCAAGCGTTAATGTCTATAATTATTTGTTTTTTATGCATGTGATATTTACATATTTATATACTCCATGCATATGGTTGTGTGCGTGTAGGTCTTTTAGAAATTTTACAAAAGTTTTCTTATATATTACGTCGTACAAAGTAAAGTATAGAATATTTCACAAAATAATATATTCTGTTGACTCTATTTTTTTAAATACAAAATTACTTTATATACAAAATAATTATAAATGTGTAATCAAATATGTGATTTAAATATGTGAAAAAAAAAACATCAGTTTTATCCAGAAAATATGACGTCAATAAAAATGACGTTAATATTTCGAAAAACACATGATATTAAAATTGGCTGCATGCATAATATTGTTGTCTTTTGATTTTAAATACTTTTTTTTCAAAATAGTCCAATATATAATACATATATGGAGAGGTAAAAACCATAGTGGTGTGTCAAATTTTTAAAAATATTTTTTTATGTGCATAGATGCAATTTATATATTGTACAGATTGCATCTATGCACACGAGAAAATATTTTTAAAAATTTGACTTACACCACTATAATTTTTACCCCTCCCTATAGACTGTTTCATAATTCCATACATATTTTTATACCTATATAATACCGTACATGCATTCAATGTTTGGTGTTTAATTGTATACATACAGTTATTTTGAAGTAATAGAATTATAAGAGAATTTTTTTTTTTAAATAAAAATTATTTATTTTTATAAAAAGATCTACATGTAGGTACATACATATAACAACTTAATAAACAAAAATTTTAATTTATTTAAAAGTTTTAACTGTTTTTGACAATTATTTTTTTAACGGAATAATGTATCTTTTTTTATTATAGTTTTATTAGATATTTTATTACGAATTCAATAATGTGCAATAAAGTAAGATTTTTAGTAATCGTTCATGAGATATTGTCACCTGTATTGCTTCACACCGTATGATATCATAACATTATATTTTCTAATGTGTCTATATGCATGTTATTTCATACTAATAATTTTTATACTACGCTGTTGAAAAATTTTTGTACTTTGTGAAAAAATCTGCTGGTTAAAGCTTTTTATAAAGTAATCAACATATAAATGTGTAGATTTAACATATATCTGCTATGTCAATTGAACTTAACAAATATTAAAATGTAAAATTATTAAAATAATTTAAAAAATGTGTTAAAGTAACACAATTTTTGAACGTATTTATTAAATGTGTTAAAATTTACAGAAAAAGGTGTTGATTTTACTCTATAACAAAAGTGGGGATGATTCAATATATAGATACGATTCAACATAAAAGTTATGTTAATTGTACACACAATTAACTTCAAATTACGATCAAAACATCATGCCGGATATTCACTATTAGAACCGGCTATTTTTTCACAATGTGTTCGTTCCGGAATAAGACGTACTCACTAGTTGTAGCAACCGTTGCATTGCACGTTGTACGATCTTTGTGAGTACCCGGTATTACATTTCTTTTCAAACATAGTATCGGTGTTATCATGTAACACATCTGTATTATGTTAAATTAACACAAAAATTTGAGTGGACCGTGATTTTGGGACACGTGATTTATGTTATATTTAATACAAATTTTCCAACCGTGTAATAATATTTATATGAGAGTTATTTATTCACGTTCACAATAAGTTTTAAAAAATCGAAAAGTTTTTATTTAGATTTTTAATTTTTCTCTAATTTATAATAATCATAATAAGATATAGAAAGCTAAATTTTATTCATTATTCGTAAAATGGAAAATAGAAGCTGTTAATCAACCGTGTAAAATTTGAATACAAGTACATTGAATGCGAGAAAGTGGTAAAACGATATTTTACCGCATTGCGGATCTATGTGGTACGGGTTCTCCGAGTAGCTCTCCTACAAAATCATCTTTGCAACTTTCGGTGTATTTGGGGCACTTATCTCTCGTGTTAGAAGATAGAAATAAAATTTCGATTTCCAGAAGATAGACTAGAATATAGCTATATATAGCTGTGACTGCGATAAGAAGCGAAACGCATTTACTCAGTTCTCGTGACCGTCGTGTCCGTTCATTATAGTACATAGTACAGAATTATGCATTACAGGTTGACGCGACATCATGTATGGCGCCGCATTATCGATTCGCATACGTACGAGAGTTCCCCCCTCGGATTTATATACGCTGTGCGTCATCCAACGGAAAGAAAAAGACAGGACTAAGCTGCCATTTGAACGGCTGCATCGGCTGTGTTCACGAATAGAATAGACTCTATACTTTATATGAAAAATCTTAATGATTCCAAAGCATTGTGTTAGAAAGAGACTAACTATAAAATACAATTAAGATTTTTATTAATTTAAACAGTATTTAAAATTTCTGATGGCGTCTCATTGTAGTGAGAAATTGGATTATACTATAATATCAGCAATAAGAAATTACTTACAATTTTCCTTATATACACACATATATATATATATATATATATATATATATATATATATAGAGCCCATTTTAAAAGAGACAGGCAAATATCTCGAAAACTATGAAACATACGGAAAAACTTTTCGAACAAAAGTTGTTTGGCTCGAAGGGGGACATAAGATGGTGCCATTGGTTTGACCTTGGATGGTCGTTTAAAGCTCACGTAAACGACACCTTTAATTTCTTAAATGAAAACCCCTATTTTTCAATGCATATTCTTGTAGCTAATCTCAAATAAAAATTTCTTTATTTTTTGAATAAACGCGCCATAAACTCTACCCCTGTGGTGGTGTGGAAAAGATGTTTTTCATTATACCAAGTAAATTCAAAAAATAAAAAAAAATAAAAAAATTTTACCCCCCACTTTCGAGTCTAAGACCAAAATATCGATCCTACGTGAAAAATGATAAGGACCAAAATTGTAAAGTATTAAATTTTCTACAAGTTTGGTTATTACCATTTTCACTCTAAAGTTGAAAATAAGCAAGATATTTACAAAACCACCCTTCTAATAAAAATGGCGGCTAACGCTCCAAAGTTAGAATCCCGAAAACCCGGTTTTATACTACCCATGACCCTCCGAAACAGTAAAAAAAAATCACTTCCCGGAATTAATTCCATTTAAATGTCTCTATTGACTAGGCTAAGAAACTTTAAACGTTACAAAAAAAAAAAAGAATTATATATTACATAAAACATATAAAAAATATAAATATATACACTTTTTGTCCTAAAAATTAATAGATTTTGTATACAATAAAAAAATATATTTAATTATGTGTGATTATCATATAGTAATGTATAATAAAAATTATAAAGGTAATTAGACATATACATTTTTAAAACAAACTGTTTTGACTGTTCATTATAAATAAAAAATAACATTATTTTTATAAAACAAATATTTTTATACCTTAATTTTCTTTATAATAATTGTATAATTTCTTTTTACTGAAATTTTCAATAAACTATTTCAATAAATTATATCTCTGTATATTAGATTTATATTTTCATTATTTCATTTGTTATTGAGCTCTAATATCAAATGTAATTAAAGTATGGTAACTCTGGTATTTACGCCGCGCAGGGATTTATGCCGCAGAAGTCAGAAAAAATAGAAGGAATGAAGGTAATTTGCTCGCAATAACTCTGTTATATCATATTAGTATTATGCCTTCATGTGTCCTTTATGCCGTATTAGTATTGTGTTGTAATTTCAGTTCTTTACTGTTACTTAATTAACGAAACCGTCGTGAGTTAAATTGATTTCTCAATATAGTAAGTAGTGCGATCATATATTACAACCTACGTAAAATGATTACTGTAGGGAATGTAAAAGGTTTAGTAGTTATTTCATGATACATATTTCATGATAATAAAGGATGGAATACAGCAAAATACAAGTGTATACCTCTCGTATTCTTTGTTTAGCTTGATATCTTGTAATTATACCTAACTGTTTGGGATATATTACGGTATTTTATTATTAAATGTAAAAATTTTATGTATAAATTTTTTTAGAAAAAGAAAAAAAACGAAATCTCCTATGTGTTCTTTTTCCTTATTTTTTTGGATCATACAACAATAACCTTTAATGCATCTATCGTTCGTCTATTTTCTTTTCAAAATCTTCCAGTCTTATAATTTGTTTATCATTTCTTATACTTTAATAAACTTTTTATACACATTTTATAACTTATTATGACTTTGCCTTATTTATAAACATTATTTGTAATTATATATATATATATATATATATATATATATATATATATATATATAT
>NW_020220861.1:81622-107381 GCF_003070985.1 Temnothorax curvispinosus | reverse complement strand
TATATATATATATATATATATATATATATATATATATATATATATATTTATATATATCCTACCCATGGATATCCTACCCATAAATGGTCATCCCAATCCTATAGGATATATGGCAAAAATGCAATGCATGATTTCTAAAAGTTTTTTTTGTTGAAAATTCAAAGAATAAATATTTCATATTTCTAATTTTTTTATAGTAGTAGACAATATAAAGTTTTTATTGGTATAATTCATTTATCTTAAACACAGTAAACAGTACTTGATAAATTGAGTTTTCCTTATAGATGCGACGTAAGACTAATAATATCTATGATATAATAAATAATAATATGAGTGATACACGATGCAAATAATTTTTCTTGATCATGTCTTTTACAATCATTTGAAGAAAAGATCTAAACATTTCTTATGAATGTGATTATTGTTGGAAATGATTATTAAAAAACAGTAAAACAACGACACTTTGTTAAAAGATTTGAATAATAAGTTTCGGGTCTTACTATATGTGTGAATAATAAAATAAAACTACCCTCGTTTCAATACAGATGCAAATGTATATCAGAAAAAAAATCGAATAAAACTACGATATATATGATGTATTTAGTAAGAGTATATCACAGCTTGGAAAGGTGCTCGCAAATCTTTTCATCGATCGCATATTTCCGAGTTCTTATGCGTTTTGAAAAATTTTTTACTTTTTTTATCGTGCATTCGCAGTTTCCTCAAAAGATTATACACGCAACGAGGAGTGAAAAAGAAATCTGTCGCGTTTCGCAACGTTGAAAATGAGATATCAATGGAATATCGGCAATTTCCAAGTCATCTATTATTGGATACCTCTCAGAAAGTTGTAACATCAACTCGACCCTCGACATGAAACACTAGATAATTATATCTCTTTGTTTTCTTCTAATTACTGCTGACTGAATTCCTGTCAAAATGTCTCATTGAAGCACGTTAGAATTAGACAAAAAGTATATATCTGAGTATACGTAACGTAATGTAACGTAATATCTTATGCAGGGATTCTCAAACTTCTTATTGACTAGTTTCGCAACACGTTCAATATTAAGACACAAAGGAGAGATATAGGCGATACGTAAAATAATTTAATGCCAGAAGCAGTTCGACACATAAACCTTTATACAAAATTACTCGTCTCTTTTATTCCTCAACGTTTCCCGATCTCTCTATTTGACCTTCTCTCCTTTAATTAATTACATGTAACGTTTTGTTACGTCTCGTCTGATGAGATTATTTTCTTTACGGCTCATAAAGTGCCACTTTCACATCTGTCGAGCCCTTAAATCTTTCTTCTAGCATTCGTCTAGTGCGAGACGCACGCGTGTGCCGAATCATCTACGTTACTCACATTCCTCCTTCGTGATGGCCATTTTCTCTATGAACATCTGGCCGCGCTATCGACTATCCTGTTTACACAAAAATCTGTAATTTTCGTCCGGATTCGAACAATCGACTCGACGCGGAAGCGATCGCTCCAGAAAAATGCGATGGAAGACAAATCGGAGAACAACCGGCCGAACAACGCACGTCCCGGTTCCGACGACTTCGTAACCGAGGGGACTGCTCCGTTGGTTGGAAACCCCGACGAGGGTCTTCAGAAACCTGGCACTGGACCAACGAGAGGCTGGCTGGACGTTATATTTAGTAGCGTCCGAGGAACAGCGGCGGGCCCGATGAAACGGGTAGGGATATGCCGCCAAAATGCGAAATCGTGTTTGTGCCGAACTAATTATTGTATATCGAGCCACGCGACGCTTCACGAAACGTCTGTTTATTTACGCGTGAGTGGATGTTGTTACGTACCTTCATTTTATCTTAGGATTTTCAGATTTTAAATTAAAACCTTTAAATTAAAACTCTCTCAAAGAGTTTCTTTCATTCTTAAACAAAGTTTCTTGACACCTAACACAAGATGTAAACTTCTATTTTGCAATTTGTGTTTGTGACCTGTTACTCTCTAAATCTCATAGAGTGGTTTCGCCACTAATATATTAGACATTAGAGCACGGAAAAAAAGGTTTTGCTGCAACAGCAAATCTATTTGTTAAATATAGGACAACTAATATATATTTTTTGCTGCGTGAGCTAATTAATTTTGCAATAATAGCAAACTATTATTGCTATTATTGCAAAATTACATAGCTCTCGCAGCAAAAAATGTTGTCCGTATAGTAGCAAATCCTTTTTTTCTGTGAGTGATTGCAATAGTCACTCCAAAAGAGAGGATTGTCATTCTAATTGAGTAAATGCGGGCACTTATATAAAATAGAGGTAAATTTTTCATTCAAATTTTTAAAGCAGTTACTCTACCAGAGTGATACGATCTCATTCTAAAGCTATTAGTGAATCATGATTTACTAAAGATCGACTGATAAATGCTCTGACAGAGTGAAATTTTCTACTCAAAATTGTAGAGTGACATAATTTATTCCTATGGACACTGATCTACTGCACTCAAAAAGAATGCCCTTTCATTCAAATAGAGTGCGATTTCACTCCAACTTATAAAGCGCAATTTTACTCTTTCTTAGAGTGATGGCAAATTACTCGAAATGCACAAGCTCAATTTTCACTTGTCGTTACACTTGCATTTCATTCGTTATGAGTGATATTTCACTCTTCAACTTTTAGAGAGTACATGTGATTAAAACTTTCTCAACTTTTTCCAAAATATCTCAATCTAAATGAATCGTCTTTTTTTCGCATATATCGGCTCTGACTCAATTAATATATTTTCTCAGAGAAAGTATATTAAAATCTGTTGTCACTGTCGCATTAATTACTATTATTTAGTAATTACCATGCATCACGCATCCCAGTTGGTTATTATTTTAATAAATTTCCGCCCTTCTTAATAAGCGAAAATCCGTCTCAAGCGTAAATTGTCAGTTCTCGTCTGTCGTTCACGGTAAACACACTTTAACTCGGCATATGAGCATTGTTGCGACATTACTTGCCAAGTGTATCGTTGCCTTAATAAAATTCAATCAACTGCATCTCGCTGACGCTGTAAACGTAAACACGATTCTTAATTTTGGCAACGCAGTTTTACGCTATCTGATCGTGCTTTTGCAGTAAAAAAAATAATGACTCTAAATCTCATAGTGATTTCGCCACTATAATATGTTAGAGTATAAATTGCAATAGTCACTCCAAAAAAGAGGGTTATCACTCTAATTTGAGTAAATGTACGTGACTCATAAGATAAAAGTGAATTTTTCACTCAAATTTTTGGAGCCGCTATACTCTATCGCAGAGTAATACGACCTCATTCTAAAGCTATGATGAATCACGATTCACTAAAAATTGACTGATAAATGACTCTAACAGAGTGAAATATTCTACTCAAAATTGTAGAGTGACATAATTCACTCCTATGGACACTGATTTACTGCACTCAAAAAGAGTGCCCTTTCACTCAAATGGTGCGATTTCACTCCAACGTATAGAGTAAAATTTTACTTTTTTTTATGGTGGCGAATTACTCGAAGTGCATAGGCTTAAATTTCACTTTTTGTTGCACTTGCATTTCACTCGTTTTGAGTGATAATTTCGACTTTTAGAGAGTACATTCAGCGGAAAAAACAGTTCGGTGAGCGACCAATGATTCTTTATTACAATTGATTTCTATACCAATAGATCCAGCGAAGAACTAAGGTCAAGAATCAATCATAAGAATCACTAAGCGCTTACTACACTAAGCTATTTTTTCCGTTGAATGTAGTCAATGTAAAGCCAATCTTATCACACAATAGTTTACAGTTTCCGAATTTTTAGAAAACATTATTGGATATATAATAAGAATAAATTTTTTGCATAAACACACATATCTGTTATTAAAATTGTTTGTAAATCCAAAATTAAATTATGTCTTACCTAATCTATTTATATCTAACGTAATCTACCTTAATCTAAATTTTTTAAATCACTGTGTATTAAGGAGGGTGATTAGTCAAATCAATTTGATAAGAATTAGTTAAAATTTATGGAGAATATTCGTCTATGGGAATCTGTCGTCCATGCCAAAGTTGAAGACAATCGTCTGCATGGTTGTCGAATAATTAATTATTAAAGTTATACTCTTGTCTCTCTTATACACGGGCGACACAGCATAAATGTTACCTAACCTGTAATGTAACTCTCGAAAGCATATTAAAAATGATGAGAATTTAGTGAAAATATAGGTACAAATAACTCTTTACATATTTAAGAAGAACTTTTTGGAAGACTGAAATGATTCGTCTTTATAGTTATCAAGAAATTGTAAAAATAAAACAGGACCACATTTATTATTTCCACATTTCAATGTGGATAATAACGTATTTGGGTTTTAATTGTACAAACAACTCTTTTTAAACTTTAAGAAACAGCAATTAAATGCATTCTACATATTTATTTGCTAAAATTCGTTTATTTCACGCGACGAAAATCTAACCTATATGCTTTTTCCCTGCCGCGCGCCGCCTCCCCGCACGGAGAGCTAACCAACCTCCTTAATATATATGTTGAATTAATAATATTAATAATGTTTAATTAATTTTGTCTTTTTGACATTTGTGTTCTGTTTTTTATCAATAATTAATTCGAGCAGCTATAGATACATGACATTTGAACTTTATTTACAGCGTTTAAAGTGCTGCAGTGACATTTAAATTTTATTTAGAGCATTTAAAAATCATCCTTATTGCGTTTCCAAGTCACTGAAATTTAATTAATTAATTAATTAATTAATTAATTAGTCCCTTAATTAATTAGTTCGCTATTTTAATATTCGATGCAATGTTTGTAACAATAAGTTGTTTCGCGCGAGGATTAAGGGATCAACTTAATTTATTAGAATATCGAAATTTTATCCATTGTGCATGAAAAAGCTTCTTAAGAATCATTAAAGATTGATATAACTTCGACAATATTACTTGGACTACTTAGGAGATATTACACGACCTTGAAATTCTAAAATATTGGGAAAAATAAACTGTAACGTATGATGGCAAACATCTCCAACTGAATCAATTGATAGTTGGTACATTGCTACGCTACAAAAAAAACAATACATTTCTTCTGTTTTCTTACCTTTTGGATTCAGTCTTTCAGGGTTAAACCATGCGTCTGTAAACAATACAATTAGAGAATATTAGTATTGAATTTCATCATTCAAACGTATAAAGTGCAAATGGTTACGGATTAAGAAAACCATACACAATACAGTGAATCTGTCAACAACTGATGTGAGACATTTGGCTGCAAAATCTATTAAGTAACAGAATTAGAATTTTTACGGTATGTGAAGTCTTCTTCTTGTTTAAATAAATTTTAAACATTTACGATTATTTTACTTTTGTCTTTTTCGGCTATTTATTTACTAATCAATATTTACAGAAGATATTATTATCAATAATCTAATATCTTTATTTTTCCTTTAAATAAATAAATAATCATGCTCGTACGTATTAAACAATTAATTGAAAAACGTCAATAAACAGCAACGATAGTTGTTAGTTAATTAGTTCAATGTATAATTTAATATATATAATAAATTACGTTTCGACTACACCGGGTCTTCTTCAGCCATATTTAATTAATATTATGACTGAAGAAAACTCGGTGTATATAGTCGAAACGTATCAATTTATTATTGTACAATATATTAAATTATACATTAAATTAATTAACTAACAACTATCGTTGCTCGTTTATTAGTCTTTTGCAATTAATTATTTTTCCTTTACTCTATTTGATGTCAAAAGGCGAAATTTCCAAAAATTTTACACTCAAATGCC
This sequence comes from Temnothorax curvispinosus, assembly GCF_003070985.1. Taxonomy (NCBI): domain Eukaryota; kingdom Metazoa; phylum Arthropoda; class Insecta; order Hymenoptera; family Formicidae; genus Temnothorax; species Temnothorax curvispinosus. The sequence continues at coordinate 101,577 of NW_020220861.1, read as the reverse complement.
TCAATTAATATAATCTCAAAGTGCTAACAGAGAAAAAGACAGATAATTAATTAAAGTTTTAAAGCGATTTCGATAAATTGCGACAGAATCATTTGCATGCATCTGAAGTTGTACAAGCGTTATAGATCAATTCTGTTAGCGTCCTTGGGATAACTGCAAGCGCTGAAAGGAAATGATAGAAACAAATTCAACACGGTATCAATGGATGCAACAAAGATTGCTTGTCTTTTCACAGCCACGTCCAAGATCGTGCAAATTATTATTTGTAAAAATTTGTTAATATCTTCGCGAGAGAAGAATTGTTCATTGTAAAAGAATAGTGCGAAAAATAAAAGATTAAACAAAACCGAGAAACGTAAAAGATTGTAATTTATATCACACACGATGTATTCTTGAGCTCATTTTTCAGGTTACGCTTCTATTAATAATCACGTAATAAATCGATACGGATGGAAGATGCTACTGCAGTGAAATAGTTGCATCGCTTCAAAGACTATCGAAGCACCGCAGTAGTTTCAAAACGAACAAATTTTATTACAGTACAGTCGAAACGTTCACATTATTTTCTTAACTATCGGGGAATAAACTATAAATCACTTCAATTATAACTCTCTTATTTGCGTTTTTCGGCAATGACCTTCTTATATTGCAAATAAATTATATTATTATCTATTTGTTAAATATAACGCTTCTCAATTATTTCGTCTAAAACAAATTCTGACGAATCTATCGTTAAATTATGTTTCTTAATAATCTATTGCCATTATCTGCTGTTATCATAATGGAAATAACTGGCTGCATTATTCTAGGAGTCTACAGACCCAGATAGCACAGTTGATCTTTATGAATTCATAAAGATCAGATTCAGATCTTTTTGGACTAATATTGGACCCGAGTTATTCATCCGACTCATAATTCTCCAAGTCAAACCATTCCTCGTTTTACTCCATAAGGGAACAAACGAAAGACAAACAAAGTAAGTACACGAGACAGGAAGGGGTCAAAGGAGTCAATACCCTTTCATTTAGATATTGTGTCGCACTCTATGTGTTAAGTGCATATAAATGTCTTTTATCATTTGCGCGTGCATCTTCCCCAAGTGTTAGAATAATATTGTGCAGTTCAAAAGCACGCAATTCGAACATGAGTCCTTTAAACAAAAAAGTATTTAAAGCTATATATTCCTAATATATTAGGCCTGTTCGTTTTAGCTGAACTTCTTACACGGTTCATCTTTCCTCTTTTTCTTTTCACGTTGGAAAGAAAAAAAGAAAAGATGAACCGTACAAGAAGTTTAGTTAAAACAAAGAGGCCTATTATCACAGTCTGCAAGGCAATAAGATATAATATCGAACGAAAAATATAGATCACTTGTCACTCAAGTGAGTAATTTTACTGAGCACTATGAGCCGTAATTGATAATGTCAGAAAGGCGCTCTATTGTTACTCTGAGTATCAATGCAGTAAGTGCAGATAAAGATTCGTTTGCCAGATGAAAATGCATAGGGTGTAGTGCTCGATAATGACGGAAATGTCATGATTTCCTTCAATGTTACATATATCCCGGCTTTATATATATACATATATCGCGTGGGAAATAATATCTCGAACTACACGCCAGCGCAAATTACATACACGCGCGCGTATCGCACGGAAAGTCAGGCCGAAGCAATCGATCGTGTGTGCACTGCGCAATATGACTCCTGTTGCCTTGAAACGGCGATACGTTACACGGTTCGCTTTGGAATCGAGGAAATCGCTTTTTCACGTTCGATGAAGAAGACAGCGCTGGAGTTTTACGATGCAAACACGGAAATAAGTTAAATGATAGGCGTTCGTTAAAAGTTGCCTTTGCAGTATATATTTTCAATATATTATGCATATATCACATATGTGCAGCGTGCACATATCACTAGCCTCGTACAGCGCGTCGTTATCGGACGCTTTGGTAAAGAACTTGTCTCTATTTGCAAAAATATTTTGTACTTTTTTCAATTTTTTTTAAAATTGTTAATTATTAACGCGCACTGTTATTCGCAATTAAAAATGCTACTTTAGTAAAATAATATAAAAAAGTTATTCGGCGATATATATATTTGCACATACAAGATGTTTCCTAAGTATAATAAGTACAAAAAATTGAAGGGGATATTCCGTGGTTTATTTTAGGGAGAAAAGTTCTTATAAACATATGCTCTAAACTGTTTCATTAAAATACAAGATGTCAAAGATGCACGCCTCTGGTGGATCTAAAAATGTTTCATCGGTACTGGAAAATGGATATTCTATATAATAAAGAAGGTGAGATTTCTCGTAAAAAATTAATTTACTTTTTTTGAAAGAAAATATATTAAATCCTTGACGCGAGCATTTTCCTTCCTAAGGTGTAGAGATAGATATAAGAATAGAATAACTAAATGAGTAAAATTATCGTTATCTTCTCGTCCTCCTATGTTAATTTGATAAAAGTAACGACAATGCAGTTATGCAATTTTCTCTTAGCAACCAATTGCCACCATGACACTTCAGACATCGACTGGATGACTTTAGGATAAAGTTCGAAAGTCAATTGTATGTACGTTGGTCACGGTTAGATCTCGTGGCGTTACGTAATGCAAGGTCGCGATGATAATTACTTCAAGTTGTAAAAAATCGTATCGCACCGCGCTGGCGTGTTGCAAAAGCAGAATTTCACCTGTTCGTCGGACAAGCGAATGCATTATAAAAACACAGTGAATTGTATTAATTTTATTAGTACATCGTGATAAAATATTATCAAGGAGTATTAATAATTAATATAATATAATCACAATGTAAAGCACTTGGTGTTTTGTATCTATCTTTTGTGCGGAGTAAAATTTCAAAAACCTTTTATATAAAACTTCTAACATTCGTTTGCAGTATTAACAATGTACGAAAGTATAATATCAATGTACAAAATGCGGCACTTTACATTTAAAAGCAGGTCTAATAAATTTATTTGTTGAGATATAATGCAATATTTATTTCATCAAAAGAATTAATTAAATTGGCACTAATTTAGTGTCAATAAAAGAAACAAAATAAGTTAATTGCTCCCTCCTCGTCATTCAGAATCGAATGTACACCCATTTTTGCCCAAAACGATGATCGTTTTTATAAGTATCGAGACTTTCGAGAAGACTTCGAGAGATGCGAGTATCGATTTAACATGCCTTTTTTTAGAAAGGATTGACATTTTCTACAGGCATTCCATCTACAATAAGAACCATAAGAACGAAATGAGCTTCGTGGACTCAACCCAAATGGGCAAATGAGTTCAATATAAACGCGAATAGTAGTGATGTTGGAACAAATGTTATTTGCAGGTAGTCGGCCGATCGATAACCCAGTTTCGATCGGAGATTCTCCGATATCTCGGGCAGGTAGCATCTGCGCAGGGCGAAGCCCAGGTCACCGACATGAAAGCGATCATCAACGAGGAATAATTAAAATCTGCCTGCAATCCAATTTCACCTTTCGACAAAGAGACACCATGATAGATCTCGCCAGCAGCGGGGGGACGTGTTTTCCCTAATATCGTTCGGGAGTAGAATAAAACATGTATATAATTTTTACAAATTAGAGCTCCGAGTATTGAACGTGCTCGCGAGGGGGATGATGGAGGTGACCGAGAAGGGAAAAAAAAGAAAATTATCCTTGAAATGGAGGTGCGGAATGTCGAGTTAAGTGTCGAGAAAAACCTACGAGGGTTCAGAATATTCCAGAAGCAGGGACTGCCGTTGGTCGTCGACGCAGGGCTGTTGGCGCCGGCGCTGGGCCGCTTGCAGACCTGGTTGCCCTCATCGACATTCTTAGCAAGCGCGGGGCACGTTGCTGTGTCCAAGTCCGCCATCCTTACGCACACCTATGGCCGAGGTCCTCGCGCGACGCGCACCTCTCTCACTGTTCGCCGAGCTGAGTGTTCACCGCCGCCGGTTCGGAGTATTCTCTCTTTGGCGTGTCAGCGCGCCTGGCGAACGTTCGCGGAAGCGATGGCGTATCTCGTCGCGCGCGCGCGCGCGTGTGCTGAATGACGCACTTCGACAACGACGACGGCGACGACGGCAAAAGTAACAACGGTGCCGAGGATGACGATGACGACGACGACAACGACGACGACGAGGGCGTAACCCCGTTTATTGTTTCTGGAGATGAGAACGAATCCGCGGCGAAGAGGAGCGTGTTCGACTTTTGAGAATTCACACAACTAACCGGTATTTCGGAGTTGAGAACTGGGGAGAATCCCTAATCCGTAACTCGTCGCACAGCGAGATGAGGACTGAGGCCTGTTATCGACCCACCGGAGGTCTTTCGAGCCCTCTCCCCGCCAAACCCTCTGCCCCCCACTCTGCAGGCTCATCGCCATATTGCTCGGAACCTCGCACCTCGCAGTCCTCGCACTTCGCACTTTAGCGGCCGATGAGAAGCTACGTGACGAACTGATCGCGATCGAAAAACCACAACGATACTCAAAAGAGATTTCGTAAATATCTCACAATTTAATAATAATTTCAAGAAATAAATCCAGTAAAAACTGAACAAAATAAAAAGGAACGCTTGTATCTTAAAAGGTTATCTTCTTTCGCTTTTGCATCTAAACAAATATAGCAAAAAATATCTTGCTTTAATATTTTTGCACAAAATAATGAGACAAATCGATCAATGTAAAAATTGTAAGTAAATAATACAAAATATTTTTCTTAGAAAGAATATACAATTTATAGATAATGTTCAAGCGCAAATGTGTTATTAATTTTCTTGTTTTTAAAATAATTTTTTGCAAAAAACAATGTTTTAAATAAAAACATGTTATTCCATGTGGATTTATTTTTTCCAAAATAAAAGATTACTTTTTCCATAAATGTATCATCAACCATTTAACAATACATCGTGTATCTGATATTATAAAATACTGTAAAACTTCCAAAATGCTAATTATTTTTTAGTGTTTCTAGTAGGAAATATCTTGGATCGTTCAATAACATTTCTTCTTCTATACAAATCTTTATAACTAATGCCGATTAAACGACGTGATCAAATTAGAGTCAAAATATCAAAATGTCAAGAGAAATTTTGTTCACTTATCTGTATATAAATTATTTATAAAATAATCTATAAAAATTATTTTATCTACGGACACGCTTTGATGAAAACATTCTGATATTTTCTAATAAGAAAATTATAAGTTTAAAATTAAAAATGTAAAACATATATAATCTTGATAAATATTTAGTTTTAGGGAACCACCTCCAATTTCCATAATTTTGAAATATGTTGTCAAGGTCATCACCTTGAGTAATGTTGTGAAGATTTTAGTTGGGGAGCGTTGCTACTGAAATATATGTATATATACCTACTGGAACGCGCACTGCCTACGCTAAGCGGAAAACGAGGGAAAAGATAGACTATTCAACGCTTCAAGGGGGCCACCTGTCTTTTGCTTCCTCATAGAGGAAGTTTTGTTTTCATAAACCTCGTATATGGACCTTTGATCGCATATAAAGCTAGGTCTAATCAACTAAATTTTAAAGAATTATATATTAAATAGGGGTAGAAAAGACCGAAGAAAAAATTGGTTTTTTAGTTTTCGATGCCAATGTGTTCAGAATGTTCTAAAACGTTGGTGAATCGCAATTTAAAAAAGTGTGTGTGTGTGTGTGTGTGTGTGTGTGTGTGTGTGCGCGCGTGTATGAAATAGGAACAGAAAAAACTGAAAAATATAATAGAACTAGCTTTTTTGCCTGCGCTTCGCGCGGGCTCAAAAGCTTTTCCTTTTGAGATATATAATATACTGGAAAAAAAGGAACGTGCGACGTGCGAGTATACAATAGCCTAATGACCGCGTTACAATAGAGTTTCTAATTTACACGTTTCTAATTTATTGCGCTGAAGATGACCACAAAAATGGTCGAAACGTTCGCGAATTTTTTTATGTATTGACGATAAGAAATATATATAACTTGCGCCCTATTTACCGCGCCGGCTCTTACTGCCTCTTTCCCTTTAATCGATATAATATACTGGTTACCCGGGGCTTCGCCCAGGCGTCTTTCTTTTAAACGACTTTATTTGTGTTATTATATTTGTGTTCTGGCTATTCTTATTCACCAATGTAAATTCATAAACATATATTTTTAATAGCTTTTCACGTCGCCCATAAGGTACTATTATTAACGCGTTTTTTTTTAGTGGTTAATACCAACCTTCCTTTAATGATACTCTATATAAAATTACATGTATAGCCTATACACTTTTTAAGCAAAAATCGGTAACCCCTTTACCGATCCTCGCCAAATTCAAAACACAACCTTTTTTTTAATGATACTCTATACAAAATGACAAATATAACATGTATAACTTATACACTTTTTAGGCAAAAATCGGCAACTCTTTCACCGATTTTCGCCAAAATCAATACCAACCTACCTTTAATACTCTATCCACAAAAATAAATTAACTTGATATCTTAAAATTTACGGAAATTAGAGCAATCACGTAGATTTTTTTAGACAAAAATCAATACCCCTTTTATTAGCAGTTTTTTAAATTCTATTATATTTCTCAGTTTTCTACCTCTATTTCATATATAATACTTTAAGATTTGGTTGATTAGGAAAATCTGAATAGGAAAAGTCATTAAAAGTACGACTCTTTTAAAGAATTTAAAATTTTAAATATCCCGAATTTTTTTTCAAATTGGGTTGTAGCACAATGGCACATAGCCTACTCAGGAAGATATAAGCTATCCACCAGTGTAAAAATTTTTGAAATCGATTCAATAGTTTCTAAGATTACCTTGAACAATAGCACAAACAAACTTTCTCTCTTTATATAATAGTAGAGATATATATTTATTTATCCCACGCATCGCGCGGATGCGAAGAAATGCACGCGAGCGAGCTACGGACGCAATATTGTTAGAGAGTTTACAAAAACCGGTTCCATTTCTTCCACGAACTACTCATTCAATGGATCGATTTTCTGGAAAACGGAAAAATTGACCATCGTCATTAGAAAATACTTAATTATTATCATAGAAATACTTTAATTGGAAACCGGTATTTATAAAAATCGGTAATAAAAAATTTTGCGCCTAATGTTTTGCCAGGGGTGTAGAGAATAACTGTGCCAAAGTTGGTCCAGATCGGTCAAAGGGTTTAAGGGGATGCTGGAGTCGCAGGCGAACTCGATCAGCGTCGATAAAGAAGTGCTCACCGATTCTTACACATACCTACAGAGCGCCTGCTCTAGAGCTACCCATTATACTGATCCGTAATGTTTTTGGCTGAATTCGGGGAGACGCATATGAAATTTTCAAACACACTTATACTAAAGCTCGCAGCTCATTTCTGCAAGCGCAGGATTCTTCTTTATTGTATTTCCGAGACAACTGCAAGGTTTTTGTATACGTACACAGTCTAAAACTTTTATGTGCAGCAAATGTTGTCATGAGTCGACCGCAGAATCGAAAATAAAACTGTAATTTTCTAATGTTTTTTCGTTTTTCATACGCAAATGGTGTCTGCTGTCTTCGTTATCGTCCATACTTTAATTCTGGATAAAAAATTTTTAATTCGGTGAAATCAATCAAAAGATTAGTGTGTCTGAAAATATCGTAGTAAAACAGACCTGTCTCCAGCATCCCCTTAAGAGTGTATAAAAAACAGACATACAGACATTCTATTTTTCACATTCAGTTTTTCCAGGGGTGTAGAGTCCATTAATAAATGAGTAGTTTGCGGTCAAAATTTTGGCAACAGTTTCCAGAAAATCGATATATTAATAAATAATTAAATTATGATGGAAAAACTTTATGAACCGGTATCCATAAAAATCGGTAATAAAAAATTGATTTTGCGCTTATATTTTGCGCAGGGGTAGAGAGAATAACTGTGCCAAAGTTAGTCCAGATCGATCAAAAGGTTTAAGAGTGTATAAAGAACAGACATACAGACATTCTATTTTATATATAGAGATTAGAAAAATTGCTAATAATAAAGTGGTTACCAATTTATATTTAAAAAAATCTAAATAATTACTCTAATTTCCGCAAATTTTGAGATATCGAGCTTAATTTTTTTTATGAATAGAGTATCATTAAAGGTAAGTTGGTGTTGAATTTGGCAAGGACCAGTGAAGGGGTTACCGGTTTTTACTTAAAAAGTGTATAAGTTATGGTACATGTAATCTTATATAGAGTATTATTAAAGGAAAGTTGTTTTGAATTTGGCGAGAATCGGTGAAAGGGTTACCAATTTCTGCCTAAAAAATGTATATGGTACCGAGACGAATCGGATCACAGGGCAAATTGGATCAATATAAGTTTTAAGACAGTTTTCGTTAGTGTTTTGTTTCCTCTTAAATTCATATATAGAGTGATAAATTCAATGTTATATCGATGTATTAGCTTATATTGACGTAAACATTAAAATGCAAACTTAAGTGAATTGTTTTTTATACATTTCGTATTTTAATATAACTTTCTAATAAAGCATTTTGGAACTTATGTTTATATAACATTTTTTTCTTATTTCTACTCATATTAGAACATACTACAAAGTTTGTTCGGAAAAACCTGGGATATACTTCTCTCTTATAAAGGGTATTTTACTTCCTCTTTCTATCTAACGATCAAAAAACATGTTGTTCAGTGTTTGTCGAACCCTGCGGTCATTATGGAGCGAAATGTACCATCATTCTAAAACCACATCCGTATTCGGGACGTCTTCCAGAAGGTTTTGAAATTTATTTAATCATTTTTCTCATAACGATGGTAAACAACCTTGAATGACGTTAAAAGACCAACATATCATAGGTCAATGAATTCGTTTCGGAATAAGCTATAAGTTTTAGCTAAACGGTTTAGCTACTTCCATTTTAAAAAAACAAAGGTCACCTTGAAATCTCGGAGAAACTTTCACTTATTGTTAGACGAGACTTGTCCATAATAAGATCTCCCCTCGAAACAGAGTAAGTTTCTTTTGAAATACTTTTTCGAACAACGAATGGTTCGGTAGATAATTGTATGGAAAGATTAAAATGGGATAATTTGTATAAAGATATTTAAGGTTGCTCGAGCATCAGCGAAAATTAAGATTTTTTATTGGCATTAAACTATGTTATTCTATAAAACATAATACGTGATCAGGAATTAATTCACGATTTTTTACCACGTAATTACGAAAATATAAGAATTCAAAGTTGGTCATCAATTTTACATTAGTTTTATATGTGAACGACGTGCACAATCGTAATTCACGAGATTTTACGAGTATTTTAAAAAGAAATTGAAGTTTGAAAAACAGAAGATCTTATCAATTAAACTATTACGAATGATTTAAAAAAAAAACATTAGTTTACCATTGCAATAAAAAGATATTCAATATTAAAGCAAACAAAATGTAGCTAACAGAGAAGCTCTGGCTAGGCTGCGTCATCGGAAGCGTCACTCGGGTGTGCTCCCTTCTCCTTCTAACTTGCTGAGATAGAAGAAGAGGGGAGTGTGCTCGTGTGCGCTCGGGTGACGTTTCCGAACGCAGTCAGGCAGCTGGCAACAGCGCGGACCGCACCTAACCTCACTGTCGGCGCCAATGTCAACATAATTAGAATTAATGACCCAAAACTTCCAGAAAGTCATTTTTTATCATTATTATGATAGTTGAGAAACTTACGACTATATTGCACCCAATTTTTTAGATTTTTGTTACAGTCGTTTTGACAAATGTGAAGTTGGTACCCCTCTGTGTAAGACATTTCGTTTTTAATTAATTACCTGTATCTGGGATTAATTACATGATGTTATTATACATTTCTGGAGACTAGAAGTTTCACGGAACAAGGTGATACCAAATATACATTTTTTAATACATTAATAAAAAAAATTTCTCGAGTGCTCTATTTTGACTCACGACAACGCTCGAGCTACCTTTAAGAGATTGTTGTTTAAAAAGTATTAATTTGAAATTTACACATGTTTCTTGACACATTTTCTATCACACAATAATTGCTCCAATTTAGAAATATGTGTTCTAGAAATCATGTTTTTATATCGTGATTCCGTAGTCGTCAATTCAAAAAATATTTGGATGCAATCTAAATAGAATTTCATGTTCATAGTGATGAACATCAAGCCTCGATTATATGTTTGCCAGAGGCAATGCGCGAGCGCACCTCATACACTCGGAAATGCGCATGATGATTGTCGTAATAACAAAATGTCGATTGATGATGTTTTACGTTATTAGTTTAGGTACGAAGCACTTTTACTCTATATAAAGAAATTGACTATAAAGACATAAATAATTTTTATAAAGCAACTAGACCCCAAACTTCAATTAACTTAATCGATTAAATAATTAATTAAATTATTTATTTATTATGTAAACCGTAAACGGGATTATAAAGGATAAAGCAACCAAATGAGAATTTTAAATCGCCAGTGTATATTTAAAAAATCAGCGTAAGTGTCGTTTACTCGACCCAACTGGCCAAATTTATTTAAAAAACGCTACGTTTCGACCGTGATTTCGGTCCTTTTCAAGCGTATAGATACAAATCCGTACAAAATTACCTTTTTTAAAAAAAAGGTAAAAAAAGGCGCCAAGTACACGCATAATAGTGTATATGTTGTTACCTCGAAAAAAAAAGAAAGTGGTAGTATTATACAATAAATAAATAAATTTATCCTTTACTTAATGATAAGCCGCATTATCCGCCGTCCGCGTCGTCACGCACACCCATATCACTCACTCGCACATCCACGCTGATAATCATTTAATATTACTCCCATCGCATTATTTTCTGAATTATTTTTATTTATTGTTGTCCTTATTTATTTAAAATTTCGAGGTCTAACAGCGCCAAGTTTTTTTACAAGAAAAATTTATGTATTTTAATAAAATATTTTTATTTTGTACTGTTACCTCTGTAATTCTTTGTGACCACTAAAAAATACACATGTAAACTTTGTATTTAAATATCTTGTATTTCCTTGTTAAATTTGAATAAAATTTTTTAATCTTATAAAATTGTTATCATACATTCTTTTCTAATTGACACAATGTAAAAATTTTTCAAAGTAGTGCAACAATTATTTTTTGAGGCAATATATATGTTCTCTCTGTAATTGGCGCTGTAATTTAAAGAGATATCATTTCTTTTTTGTAATTGTAATAGATCACTTGAAGCGTGACTCTTCTTTTTGATAAGGTAACATAATTTTGTGATGTGTATCACTTGGGTTATAATTTTTCGGAAATAAAGATACTACTGCTTAGATTTTTTCAAGATTTTTCGAGATATAAAGATTACGTCTACCACTTGTTACTTAGGTTTTTTCAATGTATAATACTACCACTTTCTTTTTTTTTCGAGGTAACAACATATACACTATTATGCGTGTACTTGGCGCCTTTTTTTACCTTTTTTTTAAAAAAGGTAATTTTGTACGGATATCACGCCTTTTTGTAGTATTACGCATTTTATAAACAGTATGTACAGGGTAAAGCTATTTGGAGGTATAATACTACCACTTTATTTTTTTCGAGGTAACAACATAACAGGGTAACAACATAATACATATACACTACTATGCGTGTACTTAGCGCCTCCTTTTACCTTTTTTTTAAAATGTGTATACACATAATAAAAATGCGGAATTATTTTTGTCAGACATAATTTAAATTCATCCAATTTTTATTATGTCAAGACATAATTTTAATTCATCCAATTTTTATTATGTCTAGACATAATTTTAATTCGTCCAATTTTTATTATGTCTAAACATAATTTTAATTCAGCGAATTTTTATTATGTCATGACATAATTTTAATTCTGCCGCTAGGGAATTTTTAAGTCGATTCTTATGAATCAAGCTTGAATTCGATGGCTAGGTGTCCCATGTTGCCGATGACGAGGTCCACATAGTGCGCTTCATAGTTTTCGGTATCCAGGTGTATTAATACCTTGAATTCGATATCCACGTGTTCCAGGTTGCCGATGACGGGTTCCAGATAGTGCGCTCTATAGTTTTCGGTGTCCAGGTGTAATAATACGTTGAATTCGATGTCAAGGTGTCCCACGTTGCCGATGACGAGGTCCACATAGTGTGCTCCGTAGTTTTCGGTGTCTACGTGTATTAATACCTCGAATTCGATATCTACGTGTCCTACATTCAGATTTAAAGTTATTAATACACCTAGACACCAAAAACTACGAAGCGCACTATGTGGACCTCGTCATCGGCAACCTGAGACACGTAGACATCGAATTCGAGGTATTATTAAATCTAGACACCGAAAACTACGGAGCGCGCTATCTGGACCTCGTCATCAGCAACCTGGGACACCTAGACATCAATTTCAAGATATTAATACACGTAGACACCGACAACTACGGAGCGCACTATGTGGACCTCGTCATCGGCAACCTGGGATATCTAGACATCAAATTCAAGGTATTAATACACGTAGACACCGAAAACTACGGAGCTCACTATCTAGACATTGTCATCGGCAACCTGGGACACCTAGACATTGCATTCAACGTATTATTACACCTGGACACCGAAAACTATGAAGCGCACTATGTGGACCTCGTTATCGCCAACCTGGGACACCTAAACATCGAATTCAACGTACGATTACACCTGGACACCGAAAACTATGAAGCGCACTATCTGGATCTTGTCATCGGCAACCTGGGACACGTGGATATCGAATTCAAGGTATTAATATACGTAGACACCGAAAACTACGGAGCGCACTATGTGGACCTCGTCATCGGCAACCTGGGACACGTAGACATCGAATTCAACGTATTATTACACCTGGACACCGAAAACTATGAAGCGCACTATCTGGATCTTGTCATCGGCAACCTGGGACATGTGGACATCGAATTCAAGGTATTAATACACGTAGACACCGAAAACTACGGAGCGCACTGTGTGGACCTCGTCATCGGCAACCTGGGACACGTAGACACGTAGACACGTAGAATTCAACGTATTATTACACTTGGACACCGAAAACTATGAAGCGCACTATCTGGACCTCGTCATCGGCAACCTGGGATACCTAGACATCGAATTCAAGCTTGATTCATAAGAATCGACTTAAAAATTCCCCAGCGGCACTTTCTGCCAAGCGTAGAGAACCTTCTATTCCGGCAGCGGTGGTAATACGATGTAAGGATACGAAATCTCTCTAGATAAACATGAAGCATATGACTCAATATATATTATATGAGTATATACCTAATTTACCTAAATAGAAATCTTCCTCCTGACCGATAAGTCTATCGACTTAATTTCGAAATACGCGCGCGATATCGAAACTGGCGATACCTGCGCCGCCAGCGTCGAAAAAGTGAAAGTAACGTTTCTGATTATGACGTCATCATAAGAGACGTCGGCGTTAAAAGTAGAAGAAGTATCTTAATAAAAAATTTTCACATTTGGACTTCGCGTCGCCATATCTCCGCTCGTAGAGCACGGAGCGGAATATTATAAGAGAAACCCCCCCCCTAATTGGATCCCAAGCTATCGATCAAGCCTACTTAGAACTTGATCCGTTCACTCGTTATCGAGATCTCAACATCTCGGGTACTCGCAACCCGTCGCGTCGCGTAAAAGAGTCACGGTCGGTCTCGCTCCGCGTGTACTTGGCGCGAGACACTACCGTGTCTCTTGATTATTTATTAGTTTAGCATAATGCCCAAACTACGCCACATCTAAAAACAGATAAAGATCTAGCGCACACAAAAAAAGTAGTGATCGTTTAAATGAGTTTAGAGAAACATAAAATGCCAATAAGCTTATCTTGTTCAGGGGTTTGAATTTAGGAAATATATGATGCAATACTTCATAAAAAATTAAATTGCTTCTCAGAGGCCTTGCCGAATATGCAATTATACACGATACAATAACTCTGAGCAATTAATACAACCATTGATCAGTTTGAAGAGAAACATCAGGTCTAAAAAACTTCGCCTTTTTCTTAATACCCCACTAACAGTTAAGTTTATTTATGCAACACGTGCATGGAAAGTGCCCCATTACGCACGCTACGCGTGCGTGATAGACCACTTTCCAGGCACTTGCAACATAAAATAGGGAGTGTAAGTCGTGTGTAAAGATGAAAATTCCCGGGTGCGGAGTTTACTCACGAGCCGAAGGCAAGTGCGGTAACCGCACCTGGGAATTTTCATCTTACCTCACTTGTTACACAAATAATTATTAACATGAAATCATACGTGTGGTCGAAGTAATAAAGAGAAATATAGGATTTCCTGTAAGAAAACTAACTCTTCGGAGAAAACGGTGTTGGATTCTTTCAATTACTGCACAATGTTTAATTTGGGAGATCAAACAATTTCAGCATATTCCAGCTATGGCCTGACCAGCGAGTAGAATAATAGTTTTAAAGTGTGAATATTTTTGAAATATTTACAAGATCGCGTTATAAATCCGGGTGCATATTATAAATGCACGGCTTGTGATAATTTGAATATGCATTTTTAAAGGATAAATAATTTCATAAAGGGGCTAGCGAACAAAGCTCGTTCTTAGTGCTTATAAATATAAGCGACGAATATACATATATATTCCAATTTAAAATTGCGAGCCGATAAATGTCTGACTGAAATACAGCTATCGTTGGAACATTAAAAACCCTTCCCTCCCCGAAATTAAATCGACGCGATCTAATTATCTAAAAACTGTAAAGAAATTAATGCGAAAAATATTACATCAGCCAGGATTCGAACCTGGAACTTCCCTCATTCCATGTAGGGCGTCGTACCAATCATACACAACAATTACCCACACAGCAAAATATATCATCTAGAAGATATCTAAATGACGGAATATCTGATTGCGCAAGATATCATGAGAATATCACAAAGACATCTCCAAATTATAAAAAGCCATGATAATTTTATCTCAGATATGATATCTAATTCTGCATATATATCGGATATCTATGCCTCATTTAAAAGCAGATATGTTATATACAACCCAAATAGCAAAAAGAAAAGAATTCTTTTTAAATTCTCGATTTATGAAATTAATTATTTTTCCGTATTTATTCTTTGTTCTAAAATAATTCTTAAAAGTTCAAAAGAAATTCATTTTTATGACCCACCAATTCTGGGTCTTTCTTCAAATATAAAAAAAGTTTTTTTCATAAGAATTCGCAATAAATTCAAAATTATGCTTTGATACTATTCCAATATTTTGCATTTTGCCATCTCTGCACTGTATGGTACACCTCGTAGGTATCACGAAAAATATTAGAGCCAAGTATCAGGTTCGCCTTTTATCCTAGTGCGTAAGGATTTTTGCTTACGAGAAGATACTGGCGTATGTAGCCGCGTCGTGGCAGCGCATGTTACTAGCGCTCGCCCGAGCGAAAATTTTCTGAATCCCCTTGCAGCATGATGCTTTCGCGCCGCGGTCGTTACCTCCGGCGCAGCCTCAGCAAAAGTTTTCTAAGTTCTCTCGCGGCGAGTTGCTTTCGCACCGCGGTCGTTACCTCCGGCGCCGCAGCGCCGCCCGAGTAAAAATTTTCTAAGTACCCTCGCGGCGTCTGACTTTCGCCGAGATGAATCGGTACGGCGTCCAAGTTCTCTCGGATTGTTTTATTGGCTACGTATAAACTTGAGTTGATCTTTATAAAATATAAGAGCTAACTATAAATTGACCATATATATTCGAATGCAAATGTTGCAGAGATGTCTTTTTCAAAGATATAATGTGATATCGAGTAATGATGTTTTGCAGATATTCTGTGAATATCTGAAAATAAGATATCTCAGATTTGATTTAAAAACGTAGGCATGAAGATATCTGCAATTTTGCTGTGTGGGTATGGGTAACATTTAAAGTATATTTTCAACGTGGCCGCCGTTTTGTTGAATACAGCTGTGCATTCATCACGATGTATTCATGTTTCTTTGGCATCAGGATTATTCCTGATAGTTGCTGCAGCTTCCATTATAAGATTTCTTAATTCTTCTTGCGTGTCAATAGGTCTACAATAAACTAAAGACTTCAGGGTTGTGTGGGGTGATGTGCAACATGGGGTGATGTGCAACGTTTCCGATTCCTGCATGTCGACATTTGACAGAACCGCATACTGCCATCTATTTGTGTCAATAGTACCTTGTTTTAGATAAATAACTCGCGAGATGGCACGCACCCTGGTTTGCTGTACGAAAAGCGAGTTAAATTTCTCGAGCTTAATGTATTGTAATTTTCGCTTTTCACATTCATAGTGATTTCGTGAATTGGTTTTAGTCATCTTGTAGGTAAATATTTCTATATTGTTAGTTTTTTAAGTACTTTTGATAAATTCAAAGCGATTTTGTGATTTCCTTACATTGTGTTGGTGTCACGCCAGTCCGCGCAAAATAGCGTGTTTGGGGTGATGTGCAACACTTTTTTTGGGGTGATGTGCAACACTCATTTTTCGCTAATTTATCGCTATTTTACGATTGAACATGTGTATATGAAGTGTTTTAATGCATTTTTCAATGTGTTTAGTCATTATGCCACGAAAGTATAAAAATAAGGGTATCGCTGTTCCGGTCAATTACGAGCTAATTTGAGCAGCAATAAAATTGCTGAAAGGCGATCATCCGGTTGCGTTTTTCCTTTCATTATATTAATTTTTAAGCGATAAATAAATAAAAAATGATTTTTTTTTGTGAAATTTCCATTTGTCAGAGGTCGATTACAATACAGTGAAATTTTTTGTTCACCAGATTTCGATTAATTTGTATTTAAGAAGCCTAAATTTAACATTTAAGTCGATTGATGTTGATATTCATGCATTTTTTACCTTAATTTTACCTGTGTTGCACATCACCCCAAGAAAATTTGAAAATGCTAAAACAGACGTTTTTTTGAAAACTCGAAAAATTTTTAGGAAAAATTTAAAATTTTGAAAATCTAATCACGCAGAATTGTAGTATTTTCCTTCCTCTACATTATACAGCCATGATATATTCAAGAATTTGATTTTTGGATATGTTTTCCGAGCAACGAGTGAACGTGTTGCACATCACCCAACGCAACCCTATTTATTGTAGACCTATTGGCACGCAAGAAGAATTTAACAAAACGATGGTTACTTCAAAAACTCTTTAAATGTTTTACTGTTAAACGTAATCTTTACTCTTTAATATCTTACTAATAAATAAATTTGGGACATGTGTTTATAAAACTTTTTTGTTCATTTTGACCTAGAAAATATTTCCCTAAAATAGTGCCGTGCAATTCTGAAACACCCTGTGTAATGTCGCTGGAATTAATTAAACTTGTTAGATATATCACGTTTGTTAAGCGTCATTATAAGATTTATTACGTCATGTAAGAATTATTTATCGATACATCTAGTAATAAAAGAAACTGAGAATATAGGCCGAAATCCACATCTTAAAATGATATAATATTACGAGAAGAATCCGTTATAGATGACAAGTTTGATGTCTAAGCAAATTATCTGAAAGCAAATAAATAAATAAATTTTTCCTCTGAGAAAGAGAAATGAACAAGTCTACAAAGGTACAAACGCATAAATGGAGCTTTTGGACAATCAATTGCAATAAAAAAAAATAAATTTAAAGGCACAGTTAAAAAGAATCTGAGCGCTATAGAATATAAGTAATTGATTCTTACTCAATTGTAATTCCATTATTGCATAATTCTACTGCTTAAGTCTTCGCGTCTTAAGTTATATCTCTAAGCTGTGTAGCTCTATTAAATATATATTATAGATACTTACGTTAGATTTTTAATGCTAAACGAATAACGTGACATACGCACGTACCGCATATACACCGCGTGCTATCTTTCAATGACTTTAATGCGAAGCCAGAGTATATTGACACTTTTACAGCCGTAAAAAATTAAATATTTTCGTAAATGAATAATTAACAAGCAAGCCAATATAGTAAATTAGTCTTAATCAACTTTATATGTATAAACAAAATTTTATAGAATAATTGATCTTATATATTTTTTATTTCAGTCTCTAATAAATTATTAAATAATAATAAGCCTTTATAGTTTCTGTTCTGCACACATATACAAGCGTGTGCGTATATATAGGTATATACGAAATATCAAATGACGTGGTGGTGTCGCAATGTCAAGTACATAAAAAAGGTGACCGACCACGTGACTACGTCACTGCATATAAACGTCGAAACGCAGACGCTACTAAGCTTATCCGGAATTTTTACGTCAAACAAGATTTCTAGTAAAATATCTCAGGAACTAAATCAGCTTCCAAAAATTTAAGGGCATTTTTCTAATATAATGTCGATGCAAGCTATTGATTGCGACTAGTTTGAAAAAAATTAGTGCAATCAATCGCAAAATATCGAGATCTATTTACGTAACATTTTTCAAAAGTAACATTTTTTTCCGCTTCAGGTTCAGTTTCAATCACACGTACGCACACAATTACAGTGATTTTGTCCCTCAAGAAGCTTTCACAATGCCTTTACATACAATATTATTAAAATTATGCAAGATAAAGTGAATATTAATACGCAATACTTTACATACACAACAATTTTTTATACACACGATATAAACAGACGAGAAGGGGGAAGGGGAGGGAGGAGGAAGGGAGGGAGAGGAAGGGAGGGAGTGGAAGGGAGAGTGAGAAGAGAAAGAGAGAGGAAGAAAGGGGATAGAGGAGGGAAGGGAGAGAGGGGAAGAGGGAAGGGGAGAAGGAGAGAGGGAGAGAGAGAAAGAACGATAAATTTTAATCGTTTTAATTATTTATTCTTCGATTATTTTATTCTGGATGTTATCGATGTTTCATTGAAAAAAAAAATACTGAACCATAATACATTTTTGCTCGATGCCAAGACCTTAGAATTTTTAGCAACTCCACAGCGTTGCTCGATGCATCATAAAGTCAATTTAAACCAATCTGAACGAATAATGATTTTTAGTTGTTTCAGGAAGATCGCTGAAACAATTTATCTCTTAGCGATTAAAAATAAAACGCTTATATTAAGTATACACAATTAATAAATAACAAAATCTAGAACAATTAAGTTATCTAATCCTTTCTTGCAAGGTTTCCTAATAAATTCATCATAAAAATATTCAAATTGTACCTATTAAAAATTATTCAATAAATTTTTTAAAATGTTGGATAATTTAAAAAATGTTAAATATTTTGAAATTAGACATCTTGAATATGTAGGAAATTTTTATTTAAAAGTGTTTATATATGTTTAAAATTCTTAAAAATAAAGTTGTTATGAAATAATTACAAAAAAAATTTTTTTTTAAACGTATAAACTTTCAAACTTTTCAACATATTCAAGACTTTTAAACATCCAAAATTTTCAAGAATTTTAAAAATTTGTTTGTTTTGAATAATATTCGAAGAATGATTCGAGATTGTCGTCATACCTATATGCAATCTATCAAATTCAATTCTGTTCAAACGTATTATTAAATCAAATTAGGAGTATGTTGATTTAGTGCATTCTTTAAACATATATAAAACAATTTTATGTTTTATCATGTAAAAGTTAATAAACAGTTTCTGATGATCCATCAATATATGATTACATACACAATAGAATATTTTGTGTATTTTTGCTTAAAAAAGATCATGTTGAAATTTTTGTGTAAAATAATCAACACATACATGTGTAGATTTAACATATGCCTGCTATATGTTAATTGAACTTAACAAATTTAAAATGTAAAATTATTTTAAAAATATGTTAAAGTAACACAATTTGAAGGTATTTATTAAATGTGTTAAAATTTACAAAAAAAGAGTGTTGATTTTACTCTATAACAGAAGTGGGAATAAAAATTTACAAAAAAAGGAGTGTTGATTTTATCTTACAATCTTAACTTCAACTTAAAAATTATGTTAATTGTACATAATTAACCT